>NW_020451216.1:2293433-2315374 GCF_003343035.1 Apteryx rowi | reverse complement strand
GCCCCGCGCCGCCCTGCTGCGGCGGCGGCGCCTCAGCGGGGAGAGGAGCCCGGCGGGGCCGCGCACGCCCGCGGGGCGCCGGCTCCGTCCAGGCGCGGCCCCCTGCGCGCCTTCACCCCTGGGCTGGGCTGGCCCCACAAGGGACGACGCGCTGGGTCAGATTAAAAGCTGCTTTTGAGCCGCGCATCACCGCAAAGGATGTGGCGAGAAGGCCCCAGAGGGCCCCAGGCCGCAGGCGCCGCTGCCCGCAGAGCGGGCTTCCCTCGCCCGTAGGCCCCGCAGCCAAGGCAAGCGTCCCACCAGGAAGTGCACCAGCGTTAACCAGGCGGTTGTGAAGACACGGAGCTGGGCTGCTACGGTGCAGGCGGCCACGCCACAGCCCACAACCCCTCCGGGTTCGCCACRAACAGGCCCACACTATAGCACGTTCATGCACAGTTCTCCAARCRCTTAAAAAATATATATACATATATATATAGGCTGCAACAAACATCACCTGCAAAGTTGCTGATACGTAATTTACATAGAGAAGAATGATTTCTCCTACGTGACTCAGCCATGGTCATACTGTGAGTGCGTGGTAGAGCCAGAAATAGACCCTCCAGCTGCTCAGGCCCAAGCGTTAACCACAAGAGCAGTGTTGTTTCCTATGAGGGTGTAGCTTTCTATCACCCTCTCCCATCTCTCAGCTGCTACGCAGGCTCAGGCCCTGTGCGAGAGAAGAGCGAAACGCGTCCTCCCGTCCACAGAAAGAGCGTGTCTTTGGCGTGACAGCCACAGACTGCGCGCCTGCCCTTGGGGGGTTGTTCAGCCATCTACCACAAACTGCGCGCTCCATCAACACATTTGCTCATACCGTTCCCCTCAGAGATGCTGGAAGATGCACACAGCATCATGGAAGCCAGCCCAATTTGTTTGCTGGAAAGGCTCCCTTATCGGTATGGGGAAATAGTTACCGGAGTCCGCACGTCAGCTCAGCTCCAGCGCTAGAGTCACGCCTGATGGAAATCATCTGCCCCCCTCTTCAGGACAGTCAAATCAAAGTGACATGCTAAAGGTACTGGTTTAGAAGCCAACGACACATCCGAGAAAAGAAAGAATATGCTTCCGCTTCCTTGGCCAAAATTTCCCCTCTCTCATGCTGTTGCACAATATGCTGTGCTGGGCTCAGAGAATACGTGCTCACACGCTGTGGGCACGTCCCTGTAAACTTTGTGACTCTCAACTTTTTTTTTTTTCTTTTTTAAGAAGTCACTAGCTGTTGTGGCTGTGGACAAAGCCTCAACTGTAAACACAGATATTGCTATAGCTTCCATGCACTTTACACACTGTATTGCAGACCTTCAATTTGCACACAGCTGCAGAGGTTTAAAACTTTGTGCCCTACCCTTCTCCTTTCAAGCTGTTTATCACCATCCCTGGGGCATAGATTACTACCCCCATAGCTCTCCCAGCTGTTTGTGTGAGTGTTCCCCCAACCCACTTCAAGCACAATCAGCTGAGATAGTTCAAACAGTTTAAATAGGTGCTATGAGCTAACTCAGTGGATTTTACCTGAAGTGGGTTAGGGAGCACTCAAACAAACTGCTGTGTTAGCAGAAGTGAGGGGAGGGGTAAAGCATAGGAACATCTTTAACTGCTCCAGCTGGATCCAGAAGAGAACACCTGTCCGTAGTCTGAACAACACAGAGAAAACTCCATGGAGAACCTGGAACAAAACTGTGCCACAGACCTATGATAACATAAATCAGTTGAGCTTACCAAGCAGCAATGAGAAATGTGAAAACACTCATTCACCTCAGTGATATATTAGAACTTAAGCCTCTAGTGATTACTTAAATGACAATAATGGTAACTATCTAATTCCTCAGAAATTATTAAAAGAGGAAGGAGAAGACACCAGATCTATGCAGCTTAAAGATGACATATTCTTCTGATACATAACCATATAGCATTCGGAGGATATCAGTGCTTCTCCCTCAGACCAGGGCATTATTTGTAGTTTCATACTTTAAGACCACAGGGACTATTATGTCCTTCTAGCCCTTTCCATAATATAGGCTACAACAGTTTGCTTAGAGTTTAAGCTATACTGAAAGGGAAATAGGAATACAAGAAGCATAAGTAATCTCATTTTGAGTATCTGTATAGCCTACCATGAGTTAAATGATTGAAACTATGCTGTTTTATATTGGTTTGTCTACACCCCTTTTCATCACAGTATCCAAATGCCTTTGAGGAATGTATTAAGTGATGTGGCTAATATCTGCCATTCTTTCATTTTTGCGTCAAAGGAAGAATTGTGTAGGCAGAAGAGGTTTTTTATTTTATTTTAGGGTATTTAAAGTGTTCGTGCTACAGTATGTTTACAATAAAGAAGGTAATCTAAAGAAGCAGAAGGTATTGAAGTTTTCATAGGCCTTTAATTTCTGGGAGAGTTTGTTCAACAGTAGCAAAGCAGCCCTCAAGAAACTTAGATAACTCTTTGAAAAAAGGAGCCTGCACTTAGCTGTGGGAAGCCATTATGTAAGAGGAGGCTGGTTTTGATGCATTTGCATTAGCTTTGTGTTATTAAGATGAACTGCACGTTTTGTTCTAGAGCATGCATCTTAAAAGCTGATAGTGTCATGCCCAGATATATTGCGTTGCTATTTCAGAGAAAGGGTAATGGAAACCTAGTTTCAGTTGCATATGTAGTCTGCCAGGAGGAGACATGGGTTCCTAAACAAAATGCATGCAAAAGCTTAGCAGCAGCTCAGAGTCCAGGGACACCACCACATTAATTAGCAAGTTAACCAATTGTGTTTGCCTACCCTCAAGTAAATGAGACTACGAAAAGGTTTTCTTTGCTTACATAACCTCTCCCCTGCTTGAGATCAGCTTCAGTCAGCTTTTCTTCATCAATGAGCGGTAAAAGCACTAGGCTAGCTTAGTGGTAGCGATAAGACCTAAGGGCTGTTGAAGGACTATGCTGCTGGCACTTAATGTTCACATTGCCCGAACAGCTTACCTGTAGGCCGTATGTTCCTGCTGAGTGCTAGCGAAGTGGCTAGCTGTGAAGGTATATTCTTCCATCACTGCTTACTTAGTGCAAACCTTTGCAGAAGACTCAAGAACATTCTCCTGCACCTCTGCCTCCTCTCACAGAGGTCAGCAGCATCTTGCATTCAGTAATGTGACTGTGAGAGAGCACTATCACATGTCCCCTGAAGTTTCTGTCCTATCCAGCTATCATCTTCCATCCCAAATAATCTCAGGTATGTGCTTTTAAAAAGTTACTTTCAAGTCTAAAACTTCAATCTCTAGATAAATGGCTAGCCATCACTGTTCTTTTAAACTTTGGTTTTTGGCAAGTAGTGGAGGACTGTTATCAGATCATATTCAGTCAATTACCTTGAGTTAGATAAACTGCACCCTCTAATTTTGTTCATCTGACCAGCCAAAACCCATGCTTACATATTGGTCACAAATATCTGATTGCAGTCTCCATTTGTTTTCTTACTAGCAAAAAACAATGATAACATCAGAAAGACTCGATTCAGAAGTTCAAAAAGTAGCGGCAGAAAAAACAGATCTTTAATCCTGGATCATTTCAAACATGAGGCTAGTTTAATGGCAGCTGTTAAGCAGTTGTCATCATACAATCACTAGGAAAGGTCACCAAGTAATGGTGTTCACACACTAGAAATCACAGAGTTTTTATTCAATCACTGGAAAGTAAATAGCTGGAGAAGCTAAGCTTTCCCCTCAGCTGCAGACAAAAAAAAAAAGARMAACACAGTGCAAACTATTCATACAAAATGAATCTGTAGACCACACACTAACCTACTGTATATTCTTTATATCTACATAGACCTTTATACAGCTATTTCTAAGACCACTCATGAGCAAGGTACTTAAGTCCATCTGTAATTTAAAGTGTGTTAATAGTCCCACTGAAAACAATACAATTATTCATGTCCCTAAAGTTATATGTCATTTGAATAACTCTGCAAACTGGGGCTTAAACAAGCTTTAACTCCTACCAAACAGTTGACCTTAATATATTCTGGCAGAAAACTACCAGCTGCTTGTGCAAACTGAATAAAAAGCACTTGCTGTCTTTAAATTATATTGGAGTCTTATGTTATGCGACAAGTTAAAGAGGGTCAGTGGTTTGTTGGGATTGGGGGAGGAAGAGTTACAGTATATGTCTTTTGTAGAACGGGTGACTTGCTTTTGAACGTCCTTCCTAGTTCTGTATCCCACTGTTGCGGGATCCTTTATTTGTTTCATAGGTATAAAAGGCAACATTGACAGTTTCTAGGACATCTCTGTTCAAAAGAGATTTTTGTCCCTCAAGTAAAAATCTCTCCGTTTTTTTAAGTTTCTAGAACACCTTCTGTTTCTGCTTTTTGCATACTAGGGTTGAACAGAATCAGAATCCAATACTGTTGATATTGCATCACCAGCCATAAAGTTATCAACTGTTTCCAACCTCCTTCTTCATATAAACCACTGCAGATTTACTATTCGTGTGTATTTGCTTAAACTGTGGCTCCCTAGCTCTTTCCTGAATGGTTACTGTTAATTTAGATCTACTCAGAAACATTTTGGATTCTGTCTAATCTATTTTCTATTTATACCACATTCATCACCATGGTAGCTGACTGCCTTAAAAAGTATCTTTGAGGTAGAGGCCATGCAAAGCTTATTTTAAACTGCTCTGATTCTTTGCCTGTAAAATTAAGTACTAACAACTTCAGCTTACCCCAGCTGAGAAACCACCCTTTTGCACTTTGCAAATAACAGTCTAAAATTCGAAGCCAGTCCACCAKGACCCAGGACCCAGTTTTAGCTGAGAATATCCACTGCAGTAACTCTGACACCTGTGTTAATGATATACTTTTATTAAGATAGTTCTCCTACTCCGAGTGAATGCTATGACAGAACATTCATAATCAATGAGAGCAGTAGTCCCTCAAACTCAAGCAAAGCCAGCAGACTTCCAGTAAACTCTCACACTCACTTTTACCTGTTAACAATCCTGTCTACCTTGAAATCTGGCTATTAACTATATACACAGAGTTTTATCCTGTGTGTGTGCATGTATAACATAACTGCATTAAATGTTTTTAAAACAGAACACAAAAATTTGTGCCATATACTCAATTTGTGTAATTTGTGATGCTGCATCATGTGACTTGCCAAAATTACACCTCTTATTTAACAAAAAAATACACCAGAATCTATGGTTTTTATTAGGGGGTTTTATCCCTGCATGTCTGAAGAAACTTGGAAAACAACAGAATGTCTAGACAGCACCTAAGGAAGATTCGAATTACACCATTCATCCCTATCTGCTTCCAAACAATACCAGTGATACAAATTATCAGTTTAAGGAGAAAAAAAAAAACCCTACCCATATTGAACATGGGATAGCATAATTACATGGTTTTATACTAATTGTAATATTTTCAAATCAGTATTGTTAAGGAAAAAGCTTCTATCATCCCTGTCAGTTTATTCCCTCCCTCCAGCCTGAACTCACTGGCAACTTCAACCAAGTTTGACTAAAGCACAGAGGCCTGAAAAATGTCAAAGTCTGCAATAGTTGTGTAAAGAAAATAGCTAGGAAGTTTACAAAGAAAGACTGGTACTGCCCTCACAGAAAGAGACTGCAGCATCAGCACAGCTATATTAATAGACAACAACAAATTAACAAGGCGGAGACAACCTCCCAAGTGTCACTATCTATAAGACTATTTGCTTAGTTTGTCTGAAACAGCTACAAAAAGCCATCAGAATAGTGCAGAACGCAGGAACACAGTGATGAATTTGTCTTCCTCGGAGCATGTATGGCCATTCAAGTCTTTATCTGCTTGGAAAAAGATGCATTACAGCCAATTCCAAAAATGGCAGTTCAGGCTGTTCAGACACACGGAAAACCCCCACAGATTTAAGTTCCTCCTGGGGTACTCCAGGATGCAAACAATAACCCAACTCCACACTATATAGAACCACCCCCGCTAGGAAAAATGCGTCATTCGAAGAGACTAAGCACTACGCAAATACGTATGTGCAGAACCTCCTATCCAATGGTTTCCATCCTTAAATAAAATTGTCTGCAGATTCAACTAAGCTGCTAGCATGGAAACCGCATATCTTGTCTCCTGTGCACTGAACTGAATATTTTTCTCCTACTTCTGACTCATTAAAGTATCTTTCAAATAACTTTAATGCAATGTAATTTTTATATCAAAAACGCTAAGCTTCATGGTTTGGTAAGTCTCCTGTAACATTCTGTTCATAGGGTGTAGATCTGTTTGTCACAACATGAGACCTCACCTGAGGCCCAAAAGCATTGATGGTAATACTGAACTGATTTCTTCACCAGGACCATGAAGCAAACAGGAGATCACAATAGTCTAATGAGAGCCAATCTTGACATCCTCCAGCCCAGCCTGCCTCGTCTGGACTAGTTTGGACAAGCAAATCAGTTTGTTGTTGGTTTTGTTGTTTTTTTTTTTAATACATCAAATGAGTCAATACATCAACAAAGCAACAACATATTTTTCCAGTTACTAACTGCATTTGTTAATCAGCCAAACCAGAGATATCAAGAAGCCTCTCTGTGGAGATGAAGTCTTTGGTTCTCCAAGTCACCACAAAAATTGTCATATGGAACACAACATTATTTCAATCTGATCAGGCTTTAAGTATCTATTTGTGTATATGGCTGCCCAAAACCACAGAGATCCTAAGTGCACTTGACAGGATCAAATCCAGAGGCATTAAAAGGGGTCTGACCATGCCCTGACTCTGGAGTAAGGCACTAGCCGGACTGAAGCACCATTAAGAGCAGTATGCCATTCCTCATCCCCCAGATCCCTTGCTGTCTATACCAAATATCTTTTCTGAGTCTGTGTTTAACTTTCCCAAGCAGAATAACAATTTCTAAAAAGGCTTTGGGGGAAAATCTTATCAATATTTCAGGTTGCAACTGAGCCACACATCAGCAGGCCTCCAAGGCTGGTACAGGCACAAAAGACTGAGATGGAAACCCAACCCATGATGGAGGCCAGGGGCTAATCCTCCTCAGTAAAAGAAAATCCTGGCACATTCTTTCTGCCAACAGAAGAATGGGCAGTATCCTCCTCCAAAGCCTCCCCACAAAAAGATTCACAAAAACTGGAGCTGAACCTTACTTCTAACTCAAGCAAATGATCTTCATTAGGCATTTGCCTATGAAAACTGATTAAGAATCCCCAAAATGTCCAGTTGCACTTAACTCACTGCAAGTATTCCTCATTTTTACTGCCAACTGGAAGAGTATGGGGTGTTCTTTTGACTCTCACTTCACAGGTCAAACATCCAGCAGCTGTCACCTACTGCAGAGTGCTCAAGACCTATAGTAGTTGTCCTGTTGACAATTGTCCATTGATTTACACATTTTTGCTTCTGTACCTCAAGCAACATATATACAATATGCCAGCCTCAGTGGTTCTAAGTTATGCAAGCTCAGTCCCCATCTAAAAGTAACATTTGTCCAYGTAAGCTTGCAGGTATATCAAAGGAAACCCATTTTCCCAAACTAATATTTTCATCTTCTGCTACATGGAAAGAGACAATTTTCTCAAATACTCTTTGCTGCTTCTTCCCCCTGTTGCTCCTATGTCTTCACTAATGCCTCCCTGCACCCAGCTCCACTTTTCTTCTTGGGCTGCAATATGTATCAACTAACCGTCAAACTAGGACTTTTCCAGAAAGTATAGAATTTTACTAATGAATTACAAAATGTTTTCACACTACTACGATATAAAGGCAAACCCCCCGTGTTTCAAGTCTCCTTTTTCGTAGCTTCAGCATTACAAAAACAAAGACTTTCAAATCCATGGACCACCAATGTCTCACACAATACCTTCACGTAGGCCACAAAGCAACAGGTCTGTTCTGCAGCTGGAAAATCCGACTGTGGCACCTGTAAACATATGCAAACTGTTCTTAATCCATGTATCTCACCTATGGGCAGCAGTGATGACACAGCAGCATGAATTGGGCTGTGGATGATTAACCAAGTGGGTGGCACTTCCCATGATCTCTTCATCCTGCTTGTTGCCCAAGCAAGGTAGATCAAAGCTAAATCAAACGTACCCATGCTACAAGCAGACTCCCAGCTCTGGTAGACAAGCATGGCCTCTCCACTGTTGTGTGAGTACTTGCATATCAGAACTTCCTCTTGCCTGCAATCCCACTCTGAGGTATTTTAAGGTTTGTAGCAACTCTTTAGAGCAGCTAAGGAAGAAGCACTTCTCTGGAACTTGTGTGGGTGCTGTATCTTTCCTGATTAGTTTTGAGGGTGTTTTTTTTCTTTTTTTTTTTTTTTGCATAAATTCAGCTATCATCACGGTAGCTGAGACTATCACATCATGGGGTTGAAAGTAAGAAAGACCATCAGCAGATGCAAGCAACGAGGTGAAGATTCAGTACCAATAATCTCAAAGCCTAACAACAAGAAAGCGGATATCACACACAGACAAAATAAGCAGATGCAATCAGCAGCTACACCCTTTAAAACAGAGCAAGTTTTCAGTCTTATCTGCTTAACGCAGACCTGCAATTACTTTTCCACTTAGCCAGGCACTATAGCTTCTTCGGGAAAGGTATGGAATTGGGATTTAAAAAAAAAAAAAAGGAAAGAAAAATATTTCTCCCTGTTTGAAAAATATATCTGCTTCACAGCTTTACTGATGAAATGAGAGATTCTAGTGTAATTTGGGAGCTCAGAGTTACAGAAGGTGGGGCAATAGTTTAAAGATTATCCAGCAGTCACAATCTGCCCAGCACACCACAGGAACACAGTCACTGCATCATCACTTTGTAAACRCTTATTTACTTTCTCATGACAAAGTTGTGGCTCATCTCTATGCACCGTACCCCTCCCCTCCCTGCCCCCAGCCATGCCTCCTGCAATGAAAAAAAAAAGTGTATCACAAGGGACTTGTTCTATATTTTACCTCTCTAACACAATTCAATTTTCAAAATGCCTGATTTAATAGCCAAACAATCAGATCCTCCCCATCTACATTATCAGCAAATTCTGACTTCACCAGTTTTGGGGAACCSACTCTCAGATAGTGATTCTGACCACTTACTAATGTTCCAGTTAACCTCCAGAGGCACTTTAAAAAAATCAACTGTTGTCACTGCTTGGGAATACAAACTTACCAAAACTCTGGAAAAGATGACACATGCTGAGCACCTAAATGCTGCCTCAAAATTGCTGTGAAGCTTTGGTGCTTCCTGCAAAACTCCCTGGGGAAAAAAAAAAGTGAATCTTACTATACCTAAGTGAAAATGGCAGTCTTTTGTATCGTAACTCAGTGTTTGCAGCACTCACCTAAGATAGGAAGGACCCAGACTCACCTTTCCCACAGCTCCAACTTCTCAGCAGGATGTTCCAGCCATCAGACTATAACTGCTCAGTCCCAATCCCATATACCTCCCACTGGAATTTGAGCACTGAGCAGCAACAAACACAACATTCAATGGGCCAGTGAGAAAATAAGCATGAATCTGACTCTTTGCCCATCAACAGTAACATCTCCAAAAGGCAAAGTCTTGCACTCCAGTTCTCATTCCAGAGGCTGCTTGTATTTTCCCATTTAAGCATCATTCCACCTTTCATCACCTACGTTCCTAAGGCCAGTGTCCTGGATTAGTAAGGGAGAGAGACACCCACTAGGCAGTCCCAAGTCAGGCACCTGGTCCATCACCAGGCTGTCCCAGGTCCATCCCTCATCTGTTGGCTAGCACAAAAGCTTCCTCCACAGCCCCCAGGATCCATACATCACCCCACAGGCTCTTCACACACAGAAGGAAAGGTATTGCCTCAGGCACYCYGAATTGCCCTCTGAGCGATCTGCTRCATTGACTATGTGGAGACTCTAAGCACTTTGGTCAGCTGTTCAGGATCACCACCCCATGGCCAAGACTTAGTTTTGAAGCATTATTTCACTTTAACCCAGCACCTGAAGCTACAGGGTAGAATCTAGTCCTTGGACCTCTTTTCCAGCACATTGTGCAGCCTCAGGTCCTCAGAGTGAGTTTCAAACTGAGTCTTTGAAAATGCTCTCTACAGCCTCCAGCTATCTTTTCAGGCCAAGAAGAAAGTGAGATTGAAAAATAAAAGGGGGGAGGATGTAAATATATACAAACATTTTTATACATAATGATATTTTAAACTACATTAAGACATACAGCAGGATCTTTACAAATTACATAAACCATTAGTTTCTGGGTAGAAATCAGGCACTGCTTGATATAAACAAGGAGACGTTTCCCTTTAGGTAGATGATTCTGTAATAGTGCACTGGTTTCTCATATCAGTGCTTTAAACAAAATAGCAGTTCTTCTATTTGGAGGCAGTGAGGTTTAAACCATGCAGAGCTTCACTGGTTAAAACCTCATATTTTGAACTGAACTATATGCCTAACAAACAAGAATAAAAGACCTCGGCTATCACTTGACAGGGCAGTTTCCCCTAAGTTCCCCACTAATGAGGCACCATTCCTACTGCAGCCCAACCAGTTAAGGAAACCCCCCCCCCCCAGCTGCTGCGAGCAGGCGCTTTCTTCCCCGGCCTGCTCCAAGCAAACTGTGATGGGGCGGTCTTGTCCCCTTGCAGGTGGCAGGAGCAAGTAAGCACAAAAAAGAAGTCATAGCAAAGCTCGATGAGCATTACTTTCAGCAGCTCTGTCTGTTTAAGGAGTTCCTGCTCCTACATCATTCCCTCCTTCTACCAGTATAGCTGCTTAGATTGCTGCAAAATAAATCAGGTCAGGGAGCGGAGCTGGCTAGCCCCCCACCCCTTCTTTTTTGGCTAGGGTTTTTTCAGCCACGTTAGTTCTCCCATTGCACTCCACCACATGCACAAGTGCTGGTGCCAGCATAGCAGAAGGAGGAGTAAGGGCGTGGGAAGGAGTGGCTGGAAGTAGGAGGAGGTGAGAGAGCAGACGGGATTGCTTCAGCAGGTCCTGAGGCCCGCAGTCTCACCACAGGCTAAAAAAATAAATACTTTGCCAGGATCGATTACTCCTAGGTTTCCCCTGTGAGGATGGATGGTTCCTCCTGCGCTCTCTCTCACGAGTGCTTCGTTTGATACATCCTTTGTATGCTGGTGGGTGTCTAATTCACTGTAATGGAGACCTACTGCTGAACTACACTCTGTATTTTCCAGCACGGGCATTACCTGCTAACAGAAGGGGGTGTTTCCAGCAAAAACTGCCAGCCGTCTCCTTCAGTGTATTAGCCTTTGGGCCGCTGTATGCCTCCGACTTTGTCTTAGGGCACTAAACAGATTCTCACCTAAAGCAWTACTGCAAGCAGGCATACTGTTGCCTGCAGATTGCACACAGCCTACAGCACAACCACAGAACCTGCCAGCAACTCAGATATATTTAGCATCCCACATCGTCATTACTTTCATCCTACAAAAGGGAGAAGAAAAAAGAATAGAAACAGATGATAAATGCACAGCTGGAGAATCTTCGCAGTCATCTCAGCACTGGTTGGGCCTGATTCACCTGTTGTTTAATGGAAAGGGAGTGGATAACCCGGAGAAACAGAAAATCAAAGTCTGTTTCTCTTACTGCGGTCACCACGTGGCTGCCACAGTGAGGACTGTAATAATAATCCACTGGCCACGGTCTTCTGGCCAAGTCGCTGCTGCACTGAGAATCCAGCATGCAAGTGGGAGAGGATACTTTACCACAAACGTGGAGTAAAATAATTGCCTGTGAAGAGGGGAGCACACAAATACTACCTGGCTTGAAATGTCCCACAGGCAGAGCACAGCAAGCCAGCACAGCATAAGAAGGAAAGAGATGATGAGAGATGATAAAAAGGTATCGGAAAGCTGTGGTACAGTAGTACATCTAGCCATGCAAAGGTCAATGCATATTCATACATAAACAGAGGTGATTGTAATTAATGATCTTAGTCAGAGTTGTTAGTCAATTATCTTGGATTGTGAAAGGTGACATTTTTCCAAGACAGGATCCCAGGACAACACTGAAGCTGCAGATCAGGCTGGAACTCTACTTCCAAGAGATACTTCCACAACTGCTGAAACGTACCACCGCCACCATTTCTCTTTCATTCTCCAGGCCCCTAATTTACGTCTGTCTTAAAACATTTGTAGGGCTGCTTGCAATGAAAGCAAGCTGACGGATCTGTGCTCCCCTTCACTGTTCCCAAGACTCATCATCTATCTAGCTTTGTTTAATTCCTCAGAGGCACCTCACTCCTCGAGAAATTGGAGAATATTTCTTTATACAGCCTTCAAGCGATAATAATAGGTAAAATTACCCAGATAATACAGGTTTTAGCTACACACTACCTTTTAATTTGGGGCAGGGGTACACTAGAGAGGGCTTTTGTTCGTTGGGGCTTTGTTTGCCAGGGACAAGAGGGAAAGGGGTATGGAGAGAAAGAGTCAGGATATTTTATTTAAATCTATTTTTGAAGGAACTGCTAGGTTCACTTTAGGAGGCTAGACAACAAACATGACAGTCAGCTGAAACCTCCAGATTATGAGGTGAGAATGGCACTAAAAGGAGGGCTATGTTAATCGTCCAAACCTCTGTGGGAACAGCTTCTTTTCTGGGCCCCCTTAACTCTGTCACTGTCTAAATAACTCAAAACCTAATCGTGTTATCTTTAAATTCAGCAAAATTTTCACCAACTTCAGGAGCTGTTTTGCTCTATTAGAAGCTGTGGTGTTAATTTCTGTCTCCTAACCATATCAACCCTAATTTCCCCTCTTTTCCACCAAACAAGTCACTTTTTTCCCTAATGCTGTTCTCGGCATCCTCAGTTCCAGTCAAACCAGCGGTTCCACTTAAGTGATGCACAGATTTTGCAGAGGTTTCCACGTTCCACTCTCCTCCTGCAGCTGCACCACTTCCTAAGAGGCAGATCTTCCCATTAAGATAAACACAAATGGGCTTGTAGGAAGCCAGCAGCAACAGAAAGATCTGCTGGAAACTGCAGTGGTCTCTCAAAAACCAAGGACCTGTGCTAAGTCATAGTGCATTAGAAAACCAGCTCTTGGTGCATCGGATCTTTGCAGTTATTTTTAATCTGGCAGGTAACTTCTGAAATGCCACACAGATATGGAGAAGTTCCCAGAAATCTGTGGTCACAGGCTACGCAGCTCCCACAAGTCTGCCACTACCTCCCAATTCACCATACTGTCTTTCACCCTTATCTGTGTTATTGGCCATCTGTTTAATATATCCAAGCTTATGCTTGCGTGCAAGTCCTCGAGAGGCACTGTAACAGATCTCTTACTGCAGTTGCTACCTTGGGCAAAATCATTCTCATTAAAAACTCCAATGCCTTCAGAGGAATTATACAGATTTTTTTTTTAGCCTACAGATCTACTGCAATTCCTTCACAAATTAAAAGGTTGAAACTGCCCTACTTTGGGACAGGCACAAACCACATTTTGGATCACTTCAGGATGGCCTAGCAACAGGGTGCTTTCTTCTAGACACTGTTATTTTGTGCTTCAGAATTTTAGACTTTGTTTTTGAGGCAGTGAATTTCATGAAGGAGAAATTAACCTCTGAGATAAAACAGTGCTTCGAGGTCTGCCTGCAACTGGTTTTATAGTCACTTTTGACCAACCTAACTACAGGCTGCCAGCGTAAGAGGCAGTCCTGCCCTCCCTTACCTCTGGCTTCACGTTCCCATCACCACATCAGGGACCCGAGCAGCCGAAAAACGCACTCCTCTCCCTCACCCCCATCGTCTCCCATATCTGATCTGGTTCACTACACCACCAGGGGTAGAGCACACAGGAGGCAGCAAGAACGTACAACCCAGCGAGCGAACACGTCTTGCAGCAGCGGCAGCTTGAACTTAGGCTGGTTTAAAACAGGCAATTTCAGCCTTAGTCTCTGGATTGAGACTCTTAAGTCAGCCGGTTTGTTGCAGTTAGGTGCTTAATTTTCCAAGTTAATTTTGAATACAACCTCATTCCATGCACTGCTGACGAAAGATTACAGCAGTGAAAGAGGTGACCACCTTTTGATGATCCGCATAATCTGAGAAACTATTTCAGTAAACCCCATTTGCAGAGAATGAATATTAACCAGGTGCTTTTTTTCTCTAGAAACTACCATTACCAAATCTCAGTTCTAAACTTTTTTCAAACTTTTCTGTAAGAAGTTTTTTTCCCTAAACTGTTCCTCAGCAAGTTTGTCTTAAACATGCATCATCAGAAAATTCAGGCTGTGACTGGTTATGGGAGTGCACAAATCATGCAGCTAATGAAAATTCTTGTATTTTATATATGCTCAGAATTCATTTTCTGTAGATACACTTGAATAATCAGTTACAAATTTGCTGCTTTAGTGAACAATCCTATCAGCAGCTCATTGTCAAAAAAATTGCAGGAAATCAAGCATTAAAATAGATATGAACACAAGGAAAGTGAATACATATAAAAATTAGAGAAATGCTAATCAACCTAAAGTAACTTTTTGCACTATTGTCAGAATGCACTAAATATAGGAAATGAAAATATAGGAAGCTGTTCCCAAGCCACAACAAGGTTATTTTGTGCTACCCTAACATATTACTATCTTAGATGGCTACTGACTTTTATATACAATAGGAAGAAGTTTTCCATCCTAGGGGAATTCCAAGATTTAAAAAATTTCCCTAGTATGAATAACCGAAAGAGCAAAGTCTTGTATTCTTATTCACCAGTAAGCCAACAAGAACATTTTTTGAAATGTTTCATTTGAACTGTGGTCTTCTTCATTCAAATATTTTAGTATAATTAACTTCAAAGATCTATAAGAAAAACTATTTCACAACAAGTCAATTTTCACATTGAAATTGCCAACAGATGATGTCTCAACAACTTCCACAAAAATTCCCCTAATGTTTTCAAGATGAGAAATCTATCCAAACCATTTTCATTTCATGAAAAAAGTTCCCAAGAACATTTTGTTTTCCTCCAGTCTGTATTCTCCGATAGAAAAAATACCGATTAGTAAATTCTTGACTAACACTATTCTACATCACTCTGTGCCCATTCCCTTTGACCATCTCCCACAGCCATGGCAGAAGAACCACGGGCATGCCAGATGAACACAGACAGAGCCTGCTCTCTTAGCAACACTCCACACGTGCAATTACTTCATGAGAGTTATTGAAGGTTATTGAAAGCAACCAGGTTGGTCAAAAGCATGACTTGCCATTAGTAATTCCAAGCTCACCATTCCTTGTCATTCCTTGCCATTACCTTCTCGCTATTTGCATGTTTGGAAATGGATTCCAAGAGGATGTGCTCCATGAAGAGGGTGCTTGAGCTTTAAATGCAGTGGCAAGGCCACCATTCACGCAACGTCTAAATCTGTTCCAAAGATATCCAGATACTGGGATATGTCTCTTTTGCAAGCACAGCAGTGTAGATATATTCAAGTTAGCTCTGGCTCTGGAAACAGTCTAGCTGCAGCTGCATAGATTATAGCTTTACTGACCTAGCTTAAGTTTGTAACAATGCTGAAATCAAGACTGTCATAATAAACCTGCCATCAGTACCAAAGATAGCCAGTCACTGCAGTAAATATACCCCAATTCTTTCTAATCGGATATATACACTTCACGAACCATTCAGACTAAGTTGCAGATACGTTTTGGGTTAGTTCACTGTCAAGCCTCAGTTTCAAGACAACAGTGAACAAATGAGGCATTCCCTGAATACAGTCCGGAGCGTCATTACTAAGGAGAAACTGTGGTCTTGCTTGAACAAAAGTTTATAGCCTTCTATAAAAACATACCTTATTCTATTACTACTGATAGCAGACCTGACAGCTGTTATCTCTCTACTTATATTTTATGCTTCCTAATTCTAACATATGATGACACTTCACTTCCCAATATCCAATTGACATTCTTTTGATCTATCTTTTGGACTGGTGCCTAGGTACTTTTGCAGATAGTTTAGTGCTCAATTTAAGGCTGAATATATCCCAGAATTCCTTTGGCAATCAATTATTTATTACTTACAAGTGTTAAGATCAAAAAGAAAAGAAATAGATGTATATTTCACACTGACAGGAGGTCTGTGGGGATTACAGAAAACAGAAACTTTAATGCTAAATTTGTGTAAAAAGGGTAAAATGGGGATTCCCTAGCCAATTTTTTTTTTAATGGAAATGGCCTAGATTATTCAGTTATTCTTCTTGGGTTTTTATCTCATGATTAGAAATGATCGTTTCAACTGTACCATTATTTCTCTGTACAACAGGGGAAAATTCCATGTTGCTTTTGCCAGTCAACTTAGACTCACCATCAACTACCTGGATGCATCTTTTATCAGCCTGCCCAGTGCGGCATACATAGCTAATTAATTAGCCTAACGATTCATTCCTATTGACAGGCCTGGAATTTGTGTCAGTTTTTCAGCAAGGTCATACTGCCTGTATGGCTTCTTTGGCACGTTCATAAAACCTGAGCTTTGTAAGAGGCATCAGCATTCAAATAAAGGGGAGCTCGCAGGAGAGGAATTTAGAAAGATCATTCATCTTCACTGAACAGCCCCGTAGATGCCAGAACACTTTCTCAAGCAGCTTCAACCCGGGCAAAATTTGCATTATTCACAACAGCGGCGCATGAGCAGAGATGGAGATTCACGAGACCAGATACAAGACATCTCTTCAATGGGTTGCAGGTCAGAGCTACAGTACTCAAAATGAAACTTTACCTGTAGTCACCACTGGCTATGAAGCTGTCTTTAAGCTGCTTGCTCTTCTCTGTAAACTTTTTGTTCACTTATTTTTGCAAACTTTAAATTGTGTCGCAGATAACGCCTAAAATAAAGACAACTTTTGCAGCATCAAGAAAATACCACTCACCTGGTCACCAACAAAGACACAATCCTTGTCTATGCTGATTAACTGCGGAGTAAGGAGTATCTGGCAGTTTCACAGTGAGGTAGTGCAAAATTATTCAAACAGGACCAAAGAAGCAGCAGGAGAAAAACAACCTGGTACAACAGGGAGTAACTCAAATTCAGGAATACAAGCTGATAAAAGGCAACCTTCAGAAATACGAAATCTGGTCATAAGTATATGTGAACAGGTACACAGACCATGATGTTACTCTGCAACCTGCAATGTAAAGCAGAATATCCAGCAACCAGCTATGAAACTTTATCACAGATGCCAGAACTTGGTAATGACCTAGGCTGCTTTTTTCATGGCAAGCAGTATATCTACCAATGGAGCAAACTCTTTTCTTTCTATTTTTTCCAGGTTATACAGCAAATCTATCACCATCTCTGAGGTCAGTGGAATTATAACACCCTTGTAATTTAACCTAGTTATTTGTCAAGTAAACAGATAAATTACACTACTGTAAAACTGAGATCCATCTAAAGAAAGTGGCAGCTCTCCAGGTAAAAAGAATCAGCCATCTGCTCTAAAAAAATCTAATAAAAGCCAGTGACAGATCACTTCAGTTATCGAGAGAAACTTGGAACAGTGGGACAGAAATCAGCCACATCAAACAGGAGTCACACAACAGAGAGGTTGCAAATAATGTGGAAGGTAGTTCGTCATTTGCTTTGCCACATGTAGATTCAAGATCTACCTTAAGTCTTAATTTCTTTAATAAATATAATTACTATTAATCCTTGCTGAGATATACTTTACTTTGAGATGGTCTTCAGTTGGTAAACGTTTTGGGTTTTGAACACCATTAGACAAAGGAGTAGATAAGACATTGAAAAAAAAATGAAACCTTTCTATTTTGTCTCTTGGAGTGATTCTTCTTTTTAACGAATTTTTGGACGTCCAATTTGTCATGCTTGGAGTAAAGTTATTTAAAAGTCCAGAGGTTAATTACAAAAATAACAGCTGACTTTCCTGAAAGAGTTTAATTCAACTGTATGAACAGAGGCAAACTGTTTTCAACTTCGAAGGTCTGTTTGGAACTAGTTTGTGCTGGAATGTCACCCACGCAAATCTTGCAAGAGAACATTAAGTGACAATACACCAAAAGGATGAAACTCATATTGGAACAAAAGCTCTGTGGCTGAAAAAATGCTTAAAGGAGGAAACTTATTTAAATTCCAGTTTCTAATTCAGCTATTACCTAATTAAAGAGAGTTGATGTGTAACCTCTTACAAACATCCTGACACAATCTAAATTTCTCGTCACCACATTGGTTTTCTTCATGCTTTTCTCTTTTGTTTAAGCTCTTACCTCAGGCCTTGTTCAAGGATAGGGTGTTAATTCTTTAGACTGTCTCTGTATTGTAGACCAGTGGCAATTTAAAGTTAAGCCTTTGCTTCTTAAAAAAAATATGTATATATTTATATAAACAGTAGACTCCGTTCTCTACAGCCCTGGGGCATCTGCACCAATCCTTCCTTCACCATAACCCAACCCAGTTTCCTTCTGTTGGGCAAAACTAGCAATGACGAACGTATGAATGAGCAAATACCAAAAAGCTCATTTTGCTCAGGGCTGCAATTCAACTTTAAATACCTTCCTCTCTTGCACTGACAAACTGTCATTTTCTCTCCCTACGATGAATGTCTTAAATGTTTACGTGCAGTGGAAAACACAGTATATCAGTGTGGAAGGTGACCAAAATCTACACTAGGAAAGAGGAATTTTCTCCACAATACACACTTTATAAAGACAGACATGCATACCCCTAGAGTCTGATCTTCCAACTATTAGAAAAGACGTTGCTTTTGCTGCTGAATTGCTACATAAACAGTGCCTGTGGCTCAAGGGGCACCCTCAGGCTCCCCACATGCCAAGCAAAAGAAGACAAATTTTCTGCCTGTAGAAACAGGACTGCTGGGGCAGAGTCCCTGATCTCCTTATAGCTATACTGCATTAAGGAGGATTCTGCTCTTTAGACAAAAAACAGAGTAAGGAGCAGGTATGATCCTGTACTCCTAGTGCACACTATCAATCAGGAATGCTGCCAAGAAACATGCAAGAGTGCTAACAGAACTAAAACAAAACAAAAACAAAAACAAAAAAAAAGGGTGAAATCCTTGCTCAGCTGAAGCCAATGGGAAAAGGTTTTCCTACTTACCTATGCTAACATTTTTGTCTAAAGGTTAAAGGTGAGTAGCAGAGATGTACTCTACAGGTAGACCGACCAAGGGAAAAAAAAAAAAAGGATGAAAAATACAGACGGTTTTGAGAAAACCTTATGATGTTGAATTTGGTAAGATGCCAGTGATGCTGACTGCTGAAGTTCAGAGAGCAGGGGTACAGGCTGACAACTGAAGATCTACGTAATGACTGGTTTGGTGTTAGAGTCAAACTCTGCCAAAATCTAGGTTTTCATCTGTAGGCAAAGAAGAGAAATAATAGTATTGACAAACAAATGGAGGGAAAAAAAAAAAAAGTGATTCCTTATCACAGCAGAGTGCTGTCAAAGTAAGCATTAATTTTCTAACTTCACATTATCAGCCACACCATATTAAGCAAATTAATGCAAAGGTAAAACGTGAAAGATGGTTAAGGCAACCTGCCTAACAAAGGGACCAGTATATTTTGGCATTTCTGTTACATACTAAATATATCAAGCAATTAAATAACCTTTTTTTTACTGCTCAGGTGTATTTCATGTTTTTACCCTCTCTTTCTTGAATCTTCATGGCTCAATCTCCATTGAACTGTGACACTTCATCTTGCATTAGATTGTAATATCAAACCACTGCTGTGTTCATCCATGCAGTAGAATAAGAGTTCCCTATTGGGATACAGTCAGTGGTATGTGATGAGGTAGGAGTGGGTTTCAGTCAACTGGCATTTATGTGTACTGTCACTTTTTGGAATTAGTGCAATGGCTTTAATTAGAGGAGAACAGCAACACAGAACCTATAATTATGAAAAAAAAATCATGCAGCGGATGCAATGAGCAGTGTCTTTGTCATAAGTTGCAATGAGCCCACTCTACTGTTGGGTTAGGTTCAATCATGAGTCAACTTCAAGGCCAATCACTTCTAATTAACAAGTCTTTTGAACTCTTCCAAGGAACATGGTCCAGACCTCTGAGCTACTGTAACTACAGCCAGACACACAACTCTTGAAGTTCTATCCCTTATGTTGTTTTTTCCCAAAATTTGAAGCAGAGGCCTCCTTCAGTAAAATTAAACTAGTATTACTTAAGTTGCATTCTGTGATMTATGCCCAGCCATCCAATTCTTTCTTCCCAGAGAACAACCCACCTTCTGTACTCTTGATAATATTGCATACACACATATATACAGAAAATATGAAAGGCTACTACAGATGCCCACAAAAGACCATCTCCTTTTTGTGTTTTAATAAGCACCAATGTTAAAAATTGACATTAATAGTACTGCTCCGAGTTAGGTTAAATCTCACTGCCTTGCGAAGGTACTACTGTTAAGCATCAGTCTAAAATATTAAGGTAAAGTCAGATGGAAGCAACAGGATGTTCTGAATGAGAGGGAGCTGCATAGTTCAGGCTGAAAAAGAGTTAAAAGAGTGAACAAAGCCATCACCTTTCATCTGAGGTTGATTCCTTGTGTACTCAAGGCATCAAGCAGGCTGAAACTGTTTAAACAGGCAAACATGATTTATTTGAAGAAAGAACTCCCTCACCAGTTTCTGCTCCCAACTGTAAGGACGAGCAGCATTGCTGATAACCCTGCTAAAACCGAAGCGCCACCACTACGCTTTGACATGCGGATACAGGGAGCAGATCTGCTATTCTTATCCCACCCGGCCCGCGTCTAGCATATGGCAAACGCGAACAAGTTTTCCCCTGCTCGTCCCTCCTGCTGCCGAGTTACACAACCACCGAGGACGGGCCGAAACACCGCGTTCCTGAAGAGAAGCGGCATCGCGCGCCTCGGCACCAGGCCGCAGGAGCTCGACACTGCGCGCTGCAGCCGAGCGACCGGTTCACACCCCAAGGCACCGCATTAGCCCAGCTTGTTCACACGCACGCATGTAAAACGTGTCAGATCCCTTTTAATCTAAACCCTAATTGACAGCCGACTGGGGCAAGAGCTAATTTCAGAGGCGTCGCGGCTTAATCGCGGCCACGCGGATGAATCTCCTTTGAGTCACCTCAACCCCGGGCGCCCATTTCCTTAAGATGGCGGCCTGGTTTCCTCCCGCTTCATCTGCACGCCCGGCGAGGTCGGCTTTCTCCCGGGGGACTCATGCCGGCGGCCTCCGCAAGGGGCGCTCAGCCCCTCGCAGCACGCGGCGAAATACCAGGCCCCCGCGCCGCCCAGAGGGACCCGCAGGGCCTGAAAGGGGGCCCAGCCGGGCCACCATTTCACCAAGCAGCCCGCCACGCTCCAGCAGCGCCAAAGAACCGGCCTATTAAAAGACCAGCACTCTGAAAAAAGCCTCTGCCCCCGGCAGCGACTGGTCTCGAGGGAACCCCAAGCAGCAGCTCGGTGCGGTGCAGGGCGGGCAGGTGCGACGTGGCCCCGAGACGGGTCTCGAACCCGCGACCCGGCAGCACGTGGCGAAGGAGGGACCCCTCCCCTTTCCCCCGGGTCGCACCACGCACGCGCAGCAGCCACCGCGCCGGCCGCGTGCTTCAGCGCGCAGGCGCCGCGAGGGGGGAGGGGCGCCGAGGTAGCGCGCGTGCGTGGCGGCCGCTGCCGCCGGCCTCGAGGGGGAGCGGCGGCTCCCCCCTCCCCCCGCCCGCGCGATGGGTGACGCGTTCCGGAGGGCGGAGTCGGGCACTCAGGTGAGGCGCTGCCCTTCCCCCCCCCCGTGACCCCCTCCCCCGGGCCGGGGGGAGCGCGGCTGTCTCTCACCCCCCTCCTTGGGCAGTGAAGCTTACAGCGCCCCCCCCCTCCCGCGCCGCTGCGTGAGCGAGCCGCCCCCTGGGCGGGCCGGGCCGGGCCGGGCATCCCCGCTGG
>NW_020451216.1:2242391-2293209 GCF_003343035.1 Apteryx rowi | reverse complement strand
GAGGGGCCGCGCGGGGGGCGGGCGGCGCTGAGGGGCCCCCCCGGCTGCCAAGTCGCCGTTTAAACGCTTCGTTTCGGTGACTTGCAGCCGGCTTCGGGCGGGCTGAAGCGTCGCATCGGCTGCTGTCGTGCCCCGGCGCTCGGGTGCGACGCTGCCGGGGGCCCTTGGCGGTGACGGGCGGCTCAGCGCGGGGAGCTTCTGAGGTGGCGCAGGTCACCTGTGTGCGCGCYTTCCTCGCTCAGACGTTGAAGCAGGAGGTGTAAGCAAGAAGGGGTGTTGAAYGCGGAAGGCTTGGTTTAAATAAATAGTATGAAACTTAAAATTGCCTGTTCTCCTTTGGAGAAAAGGGGTTTGAGTTGTTTGGGGTTTTTTTCTTTTCCTTCCCCCCCCCCCATGGTTTACCTGGTCATTACTTCTGCTTGTAATCGGGAAGTTAATCACTTTGAGATCTGTGTGCTGCTGTATCAGAATATGCCGAGCAGTGCACGTAGAAGCATAGAAAAATGCCTGATAAACCAGTACTTACTTCTTGTTAAAGTTCCACCTTCTTAAGCCCTTTTTGACACTTAATAATGATAGCTGTCCAGCATCGGCAAGCACACACGCAACTTGAGGGCATGAGTTCCGCTATGCCTTCGAGGGGGCAGGTGAATTTGTCCACACCAGCAGCACCAGTGGGGAATTTGCATGGTAACGCCTGCCCGTGATGGGACAGGCTGCCAAACCCGAATGCTGGAATAATTGGTAAAGGATGGCATAAGAAAGAATAAATAATATATAGTACAGAACATTGTGAAAGCCCTTGAAACGGAAGGTACATTTAAAATGTTATTTCCTCAAATGGCCTCATGTAATACCTGGTTTTACTGAGAGTTGTACTGAGACCATGGTCATGTACCTTTATTCTTTACTGTAATTAATGCAACAAATTAGAACTTTTCACAAAACACCTTTGGTATGTCATAGTAAAATAAATGATAAATCACTAGCATATGTCTTCATGCCCAGAGTTTACAGAAGTTCGGTTAGAGTGGTGGAAGATTAAGTTTTGTCTCATACTTGAGATATGTTTCTATTTGTAAATAGCCCGTAGGTTAGCTCCCAGCCTCTCACATAGCTTGAGTATTTAATTTGAATTTCTTTAACATTTTAATGAAGTAGTATCTCATTTCTGACAAGACCTACATGTATGCCTACACTTTTGCATAGCTCTGCTGAAACCAATATAGTATAAGCGTAATACATTAGTCAATGAGACTGCCCATATGCATAATTCTTTATTAAAAAGATGGAATTGATAAGTTATAAAATACATTGTTGAAATATTTTTGAATGTTGTCAGCTTTGTTGTCATTAATGAAGTTTAATCCAGTTATTGCCCAGCTTAGGCTGTATATCTTACTTTCTACATGTAACTGTTCACGTATGTGCAGAAGTTTCTTGCTAATGTAATTAGACTTTTCAAGAACACATAGTAAGAGTGAAGACCTACCACTAAGAAGGTTGCTAAAAGACAATATTTTATATAGAAAAAGAGAGCATTATGAAGGAAGAAATGAGCACCTGCAGTTAAATTACAGAATCAAAAGTCTCTAATATGTGATTTGAAATTGTATTTTTTCCAAGTTCTTCCCCTTCAAAGGCTTCCTTCAGCAGTGCTGTGTTTGTGTCCTGTGAGCTATCCACACTGAAGCATATGGCATCTGATTCCCACCACTGAGATTACCCCTTTAATTGCCACAGGTTTCCCCTCCCCCCTTTTATAGAAGAAGGCGTAAAAACGTAAAATGGAAATGCTTTCCCTGGAACAGAGCCGAGAGACTCGATAGCCTTTGCTTATTTGAAAAACGCATGTTGTCACTGTCTTTAATGTCTACTGAGCTGAAGAATTCCTGACTTGCATCCTCCCTAGATGCAGCTTTGCTTCAGTCTCCTTTGTTGCAGTGTGGAGAAACCTTTGTTGGATTTGGAGCAAAACTGTGAGTTGTTTCTGCCAGGAAACCCCGTTGCTCACAGCGTGACACTAATGAGGCAAGTGCCTTTGGAAATGCTGTTTCAGAACTCAGAAGTAAATACAAGTTTGATAAAAACACAGGTGCGCTATCATCAGCAAATTACCATAAATTACCTACACCAGCACTGCTCAAAGTAAGCACCTGTAGTTATTTACAACAAATGCATAAACTTGTCATTTCAGTAACCACAGATTCATATTTAAACTAAAATGGTCAATCCACCGATCCAAAGGTCTGGCGGTGAGCAGGAAGGGTTATAATCGAAGAGGCAAGGACTCCCTAGTTTCCATAAAACAAGCTGCATAGAGAATGTATTTGCTAAGGTAACWTGAATTTGGGAGGAGGAGGAAGCTGCAAGGCTTCGGTGGCCAGCCTGCACAAATGTGCCCAGACCATGTCTTGGCGCCCGGCGCTTCCAGCCTGTCCCACAGAGCTGGCAGCCCCTGGCCCCAGCGGTGCCTCCAGCCGAGCCGCCGTCATCTCCGAGCAGTGCTGCCTATCGCTAAGAAATGAAGGGCATCAGAAACCAGCAGCCCGTGGCGGTTTTCCTGTTCCTCTCAACTTCCACGGCCTGACAAGCGGGTGAGAGATTTCCGGCCCTTCTGCCCGGCGGGCRCAGACCGCAGGGGGAGCCTCTCSTCCGCGGTGGCCCTCGGTTTTCGCRGTGGCACACCCTGCACACAGGGGCTGCCCTTGGCAGACCCCTTGACTGGTGCAGRCTGCTAGCCTATGTGCCCCAAAATGGGATGTATCGCTATATTCTTGTCTACATACATACGTCTGTTTTTTTGCTTTGTCCCRGTCACAGAACCCTACTTTTTCCCAAAATAAGAGTTCGCTGTGTGTTTTATACATTACACAAATGTATGAAGCATAACAGGAGGCTCCACAGATCCAGAGCGAGATCAACTCAAGCGTTTGGATGATTCTTCAGTGGACATGTCGGAAAACTCTTCTGAATGTGTCTGAACRGGCAAAGGCAAACACACTGACGTTTTGTTAATGGAAGGAAATGTTAAAATGTCAATGAAAATGTCACACTTAGATTCACATCATGACCACTTGAAGTAAATTCAGGGTCATTTAATGGAGTTTTATTCTACTGTTAAAGGCAAACACACAACTGTTCAAACAACTTCTAAGAATTCAGAGCAAATGTCGCCCATCAATATGGCAGGGAGGAAAGCAAGATAAGGCAGCGTACGTTTACAGTTTTGTGCTCACTGCTCGTTTGGTGACAGGCCGTAAGGAGGATGAGAGAAAGCTGAATGGGATTTTTTGTTTTGTTTAAATCTTTAAATGACAGCTTGGTGTCTTGTAGGCTGGAATATTTGGCATCAGGATACACGTTATGGCAGGGCTTTGAGCTTCCCGATAGTGTCCTTTCCCATGTGTTTTAAGCATGTGTGGAATAACATCTCTAGCACTGGGTTAGGTGTTAATTCTTGGATTATGAATTTATGCCAGAACTACAAATAACACGGGCTGTGTGAATACCTGTCTACTTGTTATGCAAATACCTGCCAGTTTAAATAATTGTCCAAGAACTTTGGACTAACCTGTTTTAAAATGGATCTGCTTTGCAATGGGTTTTTGAATAGCATGGTTTACAAATGCTAACTTGCTTTACATATATGAACTTGCTTTAAAAAGGTTCTTGAAGAGCCACCGTATGTTAACTACTATTAATCCATGCTATATTTGAACAAGTAACTGTGATAGAATAGGATTGGTAGTCCATAAGAGTCCTGCATGGACTGTTGTCATGTTTTTACTTATAAACGAGCTGAGAGACTGACTCAGGAGACTAATAACAGTTAATGCAGCCTGCCACCTCTCACCCAGTAGCGTGTTGTGGCAGTGATGGCTATTGCAAAGATATTCTTTCCCTTTGTTCTGTAAAATGGCAGCGCTGCTGTATATCAGAGGCATTCCCCCTTGCTAGTCTACCTGTACAGCTTTTCTTTTCTTTTCTTTTCTTTTCTTTTCTTTTCTTTTCTTTTCTTTTCTTTTCTTTTCTTTTCTTTTCTCTTTTCTTTTCTTTTCTTTTCTTTTCTTTTCTTTTCTTTTCTTTTCTTTTCTTTTCTTTTTTCCTAAGGTGTATCAGCTCCTTATTGCCATAGAATCTGTAGGTTAACTGCTTTTAAGGATAGAAACTTCTGTTCATGTACACAAACCCATAGTCTGGAGTATGTATTTATGAAAGCATTTTAAAATCAAACCAATCTTTTGATAGGGCTGTCATTGAAAACCTCCAGTTCTCTGGTTCTTCGTGTGTCTTTTTAATTTGATTCCCAAGCTCCATTGTTTTTAGGTAATTGTATGTCTGTTCTTTCTTTTCTTTAAAAGCTACTTGCACGACTTGAGGGCAGAAGTTCCCTGAAAAATCTTGAACCTTATCTGTTTGCTGAGGAAGGATTTCCCGTTCATGGTAAAAATGTATCTTTGTCTTATTTATGGAAAAATGTCAGCGTAAAAGTGTGCTTATCTCTGTCATATTGCTCTGAGAATACAAATGGATCTTTTTTGCCCTGGATTCAGAATTTTAAGTGTTGATGTAATTCACTTACATTTTAGGCAAAGTAGATAAAAATGGAGCAATACAGAATCAGCATGTGAACATTATTAAATGGATTTAAAATATCTAATTCACAGGTGTGAAAACAGTTGTAGATGAGGAAATACCAAGCACGTTGGTATGTTTTTAGTAGCGTTTTACAGAAATTCATTCTGATTCTGTCATGTAACCTTTTTATCAGTGGTCTAAAAACCCCACAAAATCATCACTGTAAAAATTTGCAGAGAACTTGAGGTTCAATAAATATCAAAGAGCTCAGTGGTAAGGAATGGTCTGGATCAGTCAGTAAAATGGGCACGAGCAAACAGTATTTTTTAATAAAGCCAAGTCATCAAGCCTTACATCTTGGCCCCAAAAATGTGGATTATACTTAGATGATGAAACTTTGGAAATGATTCTGTAATGAATATAAACATTAGTCAGCTGAATGAGTTCATGGAGGATGTTATGATCAAAATGTCTTATTCCTTAAGTGAATAAATAAGAATTTTAAGTGAAAGCAGAGGAATTGGGCTACCTCTGTTTGACACTGGTGCAGTAAGTTTAAGGTAGGTTTAAGGTAGGTTCTCTATTGCTGGAATTTTTTTAATCAAGATTGGATGTTTTAATGAAAGAAATTACTGAGCTTAAACAGGAATTAACTCAGTAATTTCTTGATTATTCAAGAAGTCAGACTGTTTTTTCAGATTATTTGAAATTCCATGGATTTCACAATAGAAGAGACTACTGCACATGGGCACACAAACCTAGAAATACATAGTAAAAAAGCTGCATGAATGACAAATTTAAAGGATCGTGTCATGAAATACCACAGTTGTTGAATATATATATGAATGGATTTTATATGAAAAGTACGTGGCTGCAGTGGTTATCAACATACTTGTCTGCAATTTGAATTCCCACAAATTATAGAAGGACCAGAAGAAATAACAGAAAAGCCAATAAAAARAATCAAGATAATTGGGTGAGAAATGATGCTTGGTCTAAAAATGTAGTCATTGTGAGACCATTCATGTATATTTTGCAGCACTTGGGAATACATTAGAGCTTTAGCAATACACGATTCCTGCCCCCAGACATTTTAAATATGATGTAACAAAGATAAAGGGCAGAGAAGTATTGGTAAGACGGTGTGAACAGAGCAGAGAAGGTTATTTAAGTACTCTCAATTCAGAACTGTTTTGTTACCCCACAAAAGTTAAGAACCAGCAGTGAAATTGGGATATGCTGTTAAAAAAAAAAAAAGTTCCTGAAGTCTAAACAATTTTTTTTTTAAAGACGAGATGTTTTTCTCTTGAAAAAATAAAATAACAGAAATGTTGATCTTTCAGCCTGTTTTTTTGAGCTTTACACATGAGAAACAAACAGTTGAGACTGAATTGGGCATATCCTCCTAGGACAGACTAAAAGAAGCCTTCCTGGTGGTCAAGAATTGCCCTTGCTGTCACAGTCAATGGTGTTAGATGTTTCCATTCATAAAGTTACTAACTTTGACCTTAAAGGTATCTAGGTTGCTTGTTTCTGTCCAGTGACAGAGGTTGCAGAATGGAGGTTCCAGAACTTCACTTCCGAGACGGCTGGAAACCTTGCAAATTCATTGGTAGTTCCTCACTGTGCCAACATTATTGTTGAGCTTTAAAAGCACTTCAGTTTTTCTTTTGCTTTTAACAAATGGCATCAGTCATTATCTGTACTGGTCATGCTTTTTGGCTGACACTAATGGAGCTGCATAAGATACTAGCACCCATTTTTAACTTTATATGTATAAATGGACTTCACCTTCTCTTAAATTTTTGCATTGTCTTTTAATACCACAAAATAGTTTTTGGCCATAGACATTGCATCTATTTATGTGAGTCCATGTGTTATTTTGATTTTTTTTTCTTGTTATTCAGTCTTAAATCTCTGTTGCAGATCTGCCTTTCCATTTGCCATAAACTTGGTTTTTAGTAAGTCACTCTGGAATGTTGTAATGCGTTGTCCATGAAGTCCATAATAAACACCTCTTAATGTAAAATGGTATACGATTAAAACAATGCAAAAACTTAAATTATTCTTCTTCCTGATGGTATTTCAAACAAAGCAACATATATATATATATATATATAGTTTCAATAAACTATACAAAGGTTACATCATAATATGTATGTCAGAGTACTGTAAAATAGGAACAGCTAATATAGGTACTGCTGTGATATTCCAGTCATTGCTTCTAATTATGATGGAATTGTATGTTTTAAGAACACACAAGCATATTAATTACACACCATTTAAGCTCTTCTGGAACAGAGCAAAAGTGACATGAGCTTTTAATAATCTTTCCCTATTGCCAGTCATATTTCTCCTTATGCCACTGGTATGAAGGTGTGGGTGTCAGTATTTAGCTCTGATGTCCAGCTGTAGTATGACACCCCAAATTAATTTGGAATAAACATTTTGCCCTTCTACCCCACTTTAAAATGGTAGAAATATTACTGACAGCTTCTGCACAGTATTGTAAATTACTAGCCCAGTAACTTCGAGGTATCTGATGGTGTGACACCCACAAAGCTACTGCCAAGTATTCTAATAGCCTGTTTATAACTGCAGTGTCAGAAAGTAATTTTACTAACATTTGCTAGTGTAATGATTACTGGCAAAACTTAGACTCTACTAGTTCAAAGATGACACTGAATTTATGACCAGGACTGAGCACACTGTTTCACTTGAAAATGTATTTATTAATATTGACGTTTATGCAGCATTATTTAGTGTATCCTATTGTTCTCTTTAGTCTGCTCGCAGTGGGCGAGCTCAGTTTTGTATACAGTTGAAGCTGCTGTGAGCCAAGTAGTGTGTTGCCATAGACAAAGTCACTCCTTAAAATGTACTGCTTGGATTTGTCAGTGCTGAATTTCATCTGAAATTGTTCTGCTCTTCCATCTTGTTCTGGCAAGTCGTCACAGTCTGAAGTCTCTGTTAACCTAGTTAGTTTGTCTTCTACGCGTTTTGCCAAGCTAATGGAACGTTCACCTATTGGTATTAGTCATGTCAGGCACCACCAATTCGTAGTGGAAAATTCCCCTTTAACTTTCTTCCGTGTTAAAGTGACCATTCCTATCCTGACTCCCAGACGGTTTCCATCCTGTGACAGTATCTCTTTACTTATGCCCCTTTTAAACTATTTTGACATTTACAGATGGAAATATATTAGTAGGATGATGCTAGTACTGATCGCTTAGTTTCTTCCATGGCCCCTTGTCAGAGTGTCAGAGGCTTTTTGACAACGTTGTTAGCCGCACTTCTTCCTCTGCTGTGTCATGATTTGTCTGCTCTGATCCAGAAGGATGAATTTCCCCTCTTTATCTTGCTGTAACAGCCCAGTCCCTAATTAAATGAAACCTTACATTTATAGATGTTGCTATAAATGGCTTCTGTTTTGCACCGGTTGTTTTTGTGGGCAGCCTTTTTGGTAATCATGAAGGCACAGAAATCCCCTGCTCCCTTGAGGTTTTCTTACTGTCCAAACTGTTATTCTCTTCACAGTATCAGCATAACTTAAGAGTTTTAGTCACACTACAACCCGGATGTGTATCTTGAGCAACAGTATTGAACAAACTTTGAAAGGTATTTAGCTGTCTTACTGTTAAAATTTATAAACCACCACCACAAAAACTCTTTAAGAATGATTTTTTTCATTCAATTTATCATTTTTACTTAAAAGAATTTATGCTAATTCTGGCAATAAAAGCTCCTCCAGTGTTCTGTGAGTTACAGCTCTCTTGTGTAAAGTTTTATAGGAGATAACACACAGACTTCCTGATAAAACATCTTTTAAATTGATGAAGTCAAGCGTGCACTTCGCAGAATAATTTTTCTTTAAATCACTGTTGAACACTGACTCAGATCTGCCCACTGCTGCTTGTGAATGGGCATATAGAGTTGCTAGGTTATTTTTTAGCAAGTCATATTCTGCTATTAAGGTAGTTGTAGCAGTCCATGTTGTGTATTTGCCCAATCAAGTCATTGATCTGGATGCAAAAATGCCAGTCAGGGTGGAAAAGTCGCGCACAGAAGCTGGTGGCAGACAGAACGTGCTTTCATAAGAAGGGCCCTTGCACAATTGTTTTAAAATATTTCGATAGACCTTGCAGTAGGAGGGAGGGAATGACCTACCCAGCATATTTCAAAGGACTTCTCCAAGCTGGTGTCACATCCTAACAGGGCTCTGTTATGTCACCAGCACCGTATATGTGACACAGCAGAGCCGCAGCTGGCTGCGAGTGGCAGAGTTGGATATTGCCACCTCTGASCACGAGGAGAAGGTGAAGACCTATGTGGTATGAGGTGTAGTCATCTTTCATCTCAAAAGTGGGGGAGGGCCATTCAGCACGGACAGGTAAGGGTTTGGGAGGCAATGAAGTTTTGTTTTGTTTTGTTTTTTTAATAAATTTTGAAGTATTGAATGTTCAGGAAAATGGGATTGCAGTTTTGGAGAACTGATGAACTTCATTACAGAGAGGCAAGCGGTCTGTGCACCGCTGAAATGGATAGAGTTTTTACATCAGGTGTAAATTGCTTTTGATGCTTGCAATGTGTGAAGAAAGAGCATAGTTTTTTCCCCGTGACCCCTCATCTCAAGCTGCTTCTTGACATTATGCGCACCTACGAACAAACAACATCCTCTGGAAGTTGGGTAATGACTTGAAAAACCCTGTTAACTCAGGCAGGCACAGACTTGTTTAAGTAAAGTTGCAATTAATTCTCCGTTCTAGCATCCCTCCTGTGGAAAGCTGTTGTGCCGTTTACACTTGCCAAGGCCATAGCAATCTATCAGCTTCCTGCAATTACAGTTGAGTGATTCTCCTTCAGCTAGAGAGAACTGAAGTGTCCACCTTACTGCAGGTGCCTTTACCCTTCTGCGTGAAATCCAAAGTGTCTTAAATAAGTAATCCAGTTTCCTAAATTAGAAATTTATAAAGAGCAACTGGTAAATAACTTTTTTTTAAAGTCTTGCTCTGATATAAGACATAGGAAGCCTTTGGAGAAGACTTCAGATTATCTTGCATTCACATCTGACAAAATAACCAGTTCCCTAGGAATGGGTTATGCTTTTTTATTAATGTTTTAAATTTATGTGACACATTTTATTGACCCATAATGATCAAACAGACTGAGTCCATTTATGAAAAGAGAACCTCTGTTTCAGACAGTAGAAGGGTTGCTTGGAGTTAAAGGAATCTGTGATTTCCCCCTTGTCAAAAGAAGCAACTTCATATTACGATCACCATAGAACATAAGTGCTAAGTAAATATACTGACATTCTCTTTACTGGTCACAGATTCCTGCTGGTGTCTTGTGACGTGCACAGATATTGAACAAGCACATAGCAGACGTGAAATGCTAAAGGCCAGTCTGTGCTACAAAAATAGATATGTCGCCATGATTTGTACCTCCAACGTCTTTTTTTTTTCTTCTGTCTCCTTCTTTATTTCTTATTTTTGTGTCTATAGTGTAAATATATGGTGTCTTAGGCAGTCATTTGTGTAGCAGCTTCCTCTTCAGCCTTCATCTACCTGTAACTATAGAGAGGTCGTGTAATCCAGTTGCCAGCCTTGTATTGGTATTGATGTCTTAGATACTATTGGTATCTTTCCTAACCTTTGTTCGCAAGTTGATTTTCTTCACTTTAGAGGCCTTTCCTGAAAACTGAAATTCCTCTTGGTAGATGCTAACTAGGATTTAAACAATTTTTATGGCTGCGCAAGGCTTCAAAATGCATTTTCCAGTTAGTGGTAACAATATGACAAAACAAGTGCAATTGTGACTGGTTACCATTAAAACAGCTGAACTTGTGTTTCGCAATCCCTGCTTTTGGGGGGCAGGAAGGGGGGACAAGGAAGGAGAAGAATTCCATTTTTGTTCTATTTGCCAAAGCATTATGAAGCTGCAGGGCTCCCAAAGCTAAACGCAGCAAAGTAGTCCTCTGTTAGTGATTATAATGAAGATGCAGTAATCTAGTTTAACTGGAACTAATAGATGGACATTGTGGGRTCTCTAAATAGTTCTCAAGCCTAACTTTCAGAATTAATGAGCACTTSCATTTCCCAGTGAAATAAATGAGTTGTACGTATGCAGCACCTTTGAAAATTGGTTCAGTGAACACTGATAATTCTCTCTGAGCTACAGATGCTCTTACCTGACAGTTTGCTTCTTGGTTTTTGAACAGGAGATGTCGTTGAATTCCATGGTCCAGAAGGAACAGGAAAAACAGAAATGCTTTATCACCTCATAGCCCGCTGCATCCTTCCAAAATCAGGAGGAGGGCTGGAAGTGGAAGTCATGTTCATTGATACAGACTACCATTTTGATATGCTTCGTCTAGTTACCATTCTTGAACACAGGTTGGCGCAGAGCACAGAAGAAATGATAAAACAGTGCYTGGGAAAGCTTTTTCTTGTTAACTGTAGTAGTAGCACTCAGCTACTCCTCACTCTTTACTCTTTAGAAAACATGTTTTGCACTCACCCCTCTCTCTGCCTTTTGGTTTTAGACAGCATATCGGCTTTCTACTGGATAGACAGAAGCAATGGAGGGGAGAGTTTTAACTTGCAGGAGATGAATCTGAAGAAATGTGCTGAACTTCTTGAAAAGCTTGTAAGAGAATATCACTTAGCCCTGTTTGCAACAACACAAACAATCATGCAGAAGTCTACAAGCTCCRCAGAAAGCTCTTTTTCTTTAAAACTTCAACATGAAACTGATACAGACTATAGGCCTTACCTTTGTAAATCATGGCAACAAATGGTAACACACAGGATATTTTTTTCTAAGCAATCTAATTCTGGCAACAGCAAAGCTTTTTCAGTCATTTCTTGTCACATCCAAAAAAAGCATGTAGTAAAACGGTCATTTAGTATTGGAGAATGTGGAGTTCAGTTTTAACTTCTTTGTTTTTATAAGGGTGGCAAATCTCAGTGCTTTATGTAGTTTTAGTGCCTTTTAAACTGGTTAGTTGTCTCTGGTTGATAAAGAATTTTTGTCACCATTTACTTAAAATTTAGTGAAGGGCAGAAAGCTTAAAATGTTTGAATTACTGTAGAAGTTCAGTCTAAACTAGTGAGGAATGTTGAAATTATTTGTTTGTGGTTAATGCATAAAGAGATTAAATCAAGAAAATTAAAAACAAAGTCATTTTAAACTCCTAATATCCTTCAGTAACGTAACCTATATGGTATGCAGCCAAATGCACTGACTTAATTTCTGGGTCTTGATGCTTTTCACTCCTCCTCTTCCAAGCTACAGAAATAGGAACCTAGTTGTCCRTGTGGGAGACTGCAAAAAGGCAAGTGTTCGCTCTTTATAAATATTGGTCTTGGTTCATTCCCAGTAGCCTAGGGTGTATGAAACGCATGCACTACTTTGCCTAGAGAAGAGGAGTCTTTTTCACAGCCCGGTAAATAGTAGTAGACCTGACCATGCTTCTCCAAGTTTGCACTCCCTCTGTTTACATTATCATGTGCCTGGAGAAACAAGGATTGCAGGTGTTTTCACCCTTACAAACATCTGGCTTTGAAGAAGCTAAAGCCATCACAAAAATGGAGGCCCAGTTTCCATAACTGAAGGAAGACAGAAGACCCAGCCCTGGTACCCATGAGTTTGTTCTGCGTGCAGCAAACAGTTTAGCCTTAGTCTTTGAAAGTGAAGAAAGTGGGTTTTTTTTTTTTTTTAAGACATATGCACAGACATAAATTTCTTCCCTGCCCTCCCTCATTATTCCCTCCCACTTCTTTCCCTTCCCCCGCACTTCCTAAGAAATCCAGGAATGCCTCTGCTCTTTACTGATATGTATTTGCCACATGTAGAACATTTGTGTGCAGGATTTGGCATGCAACATGTTGCAACTCTGGCAAAGGAGATTCAGAACTTATGGGAAATGCCCTACAGTTCTGGCAAGGGAGACCATATTATTTATTAACCTAGAGTGCCCTTTGAAAGCTTCAAAGTGCTTTACAAGAAAGAAAATTGCACGCAGTACATCATATAATACAAAAACTTACATTAGCTTACAAATTTAAATTACTCAAACATGGGGAAAATACTTCTCACAGCAATATTTGTTCAGTCATGTTGCACAACATGCTTTATAGTTTAGATTGAACAGATTATTAATAAGAATGCATATTTAAGAAGAAGTATCTAGCACAGTATCTTTTTGAGGAAGATGCCTCAGAAAATTCTGTTGTGAGAATCTTACCATTTAATTTCCAGACCTCTGAAGCCAGCCTTTTTAAGCTGAATGTATATCTAGATTCCCATATATATGGTTAGGTGTGTGTACCCAGACTTGTGTATATAGGAGTGTATAGCCATACTGATGTTTATAGAAGTGGGCATCTAGGTGATTTGGCTGGATTTTTCAAAGTTGCTGAGCAATTATGCATCCCTCTAGCCCAATATGCTACCTCTAACAGCAGCCAGTACCAAAGGTTTTGGGAAGAGTGTGAGAAAAATCTGTTTTCACTGGCACATCCTCCAGCTTCCCACAGCTCAGGGTTTGGGGAGCTCTTGACCAGAGGTTGCCTTCAGACCACAGTGTTTAATGGCCACTGATCAAACCTATCCTCCATGAATCTATTTAAGCCATTTTTAACCTGTTTGTCCTCCATGGCTCCACAGCATCTTTTCGCAATGAATTTAGCTGAATTATTCTTTCTGTGGAAGAACTTCTTCCTTTCTTTTCTCATTTTATACCTGCTGTCTGATCATTTCTTCGTGCCTTCCAGTTCTTTTTGTGTGACACATAGTGAGTAAACCTTCCCTTCTCAACGGCTCTGCAGAGGTGGTGATTTTGCACGCTTGTCATTTCACTTGTGCTTTCTTTCCCATCACCATTATTTATTTCAGAACTCTTATAAGTACACAAATACATGAAAAAACATTTAACTTACCCATTCAGCCTAGACTGAACCAGAGTTAGATGGTTTAACATGTAAAGACACTTAAACTGGGAATTATTGTACAGGCCATAGTTACATTTTTTGTACAAAATAGGAGATGTAAATATAGCTATAAAACTTTTAAAGGTGCAAATTTTAGAAAGACTACTCAATTTCTATCAAAGAGTAGAGTTCTAGTGAAGAAAAAGTGCTTCATAAAATCATATTTGCTAAAAGATGTTTTTGAGGGGAAAAAATGGAAATTATGCTGGAAAAAAGCTTTTATATTTTTCACAATATATTTTATATTTTGCATTGTACTATAAAATAAAAGCCTAAATTGAAATGAAACTGAAGTTCTAATTGATCAAAAAAGTTTACCTCAGAAAATTTTGAAATCTGTTTATTTTTACTTTGAATACAGATTTTTTTTTTAATTCTCCAGTAATTGTGCTATTCATGCTGTGCGCATTTCTGTTCGATACCTAACCGGCCCAGCTTTCAAAGGTGCTGAGCAGCTGCGTTTCCACGGGAGTTTGTAGGAGGGAGAGACCGTGTGCAATTTGGGAGCGCATTGACCTCCTCTGCCAAAATTAGGCCATTCGGAAAAATGATCCATTAGGATGCAATGCTGAAAAAGATGCAGTGAAAAAGAACCTGGGAAGCAACAATTTGGCTTGTACCTTCATTAACTGTGGGTAAAAAAAATGGGTTTTTTACCATTTTTTTAATGGAGAGCGAAAGGTAAGTGCCACTGCGTATTGCTAAGGGTGAGCAAAGAGTGCACAAAGATCTTCCTAAACTTCAATAGATCCACGAATTTCTTAGATATTAAAATCCTTCCATGCCAGTATCACTGTGCGTCAGGTTGGTGTTGTATTATTAAGGATTTTGCATGCATAGGAACTTGTTATATTCCTTAGATTTTTTTTGTTTAGTGCTTTGTATGCAACATTGAATTAAAGCAGCAAACCTCAAATACAGAGGAGCTAGTTCACCTTTTTTTCCCCCCATCTTTGTTAGAGAGTGTTTTATAGCAAAAACAAATCAAGGTGTTTTGTGGGCTTCATTTTTAAATAAACCAGTATGCCTGCAGATACCTGGAAATAAAATATGATTTTTATATTCAGCAAAAAGATTTTTGTATTCTAGACTTTTTTTCATAGAGCAAATAAAATACAAATAACAGTTTGCTTTGTTTAAATTCCTACTTGCATATAAAATTCAAGTKTCCTTTTTCTTGTGTAACTGATGCCAACCATTTAATTCTCCACAGAGTCTGGAAATGGCAGAAGATAAAGGTTCTCACGTGGAAACATATCCACGGTTGTATTTTTACTGGAGACTAATGGGCAAAGGCAGAAAGCAGTCCTGTTTTGATGGCTGCTAGGCACAAGACTTGGACCATGTCACAGAGAGGAACAACGTGACATTTTAGTTATTTTCTATGGCTGCTCTCATAATTGTCTTTATGCCAAACTTAATACCCACCTCAGGAGAAAGCCATGCCGTGTGACCAAACTTGAGCTCGTTTAGGAAGGTCCAGTGAATCCTCACTTGCTTAAAAGCTTCAGACGGATTTAATGCTTGCAACAACTATAGAACAGCATAGGAGCTACTTGTTTTGGAAAGAGAGGAAAACACTGGAAGAGATTGGAAGCCTCCGGCAGTGGAAAAATCCTGCCGGCTAAGAAAGGAGCATCAGTACAATGCATTTGCAGGATCTGCTGGATGGAAAACTCTGGTGCCCTACAGCAGACTCTGAAATTAAAGGTCTGGCCAGCCCTGTGCCTAAAAGGAGACAGCCCAGTGGCACTGAGCTATGAATAAAGGGTATCAAGACAAAAGGATTCTTAATATTGTCTTGAACTGTTAACTAACGTCTAGCATGTTAATGCTTTAAAATATAAAGAAGTTGACCATAGTTGTCCTACAGGTTCTTCCCACTGAGGGATAGGGATGAAACTGGTGATGGAGTCAACTGTGTAGATGTTACATGGCTTATTTATAAAGAAGGCATAAAATCCTGCTCCTCTAGTCTCAGGAGGAATTAAATGCAAAAACAGACTTCTTTTCCTTCTTGTTTTTCTCCTTGCAGCTCCAGGTGTCTTCCCGACAGTCAGCACTTAGCGCCAAAAGTAGTCTCTCAGCTTTCTACATCAGGGCCATGCTTTAGTGGAAGTGGATGGTTTTCTGCTTTGCTGAGCATTTATGTGTACAGATCCTTTATTAACAATATTACTGTTATTACTTACTGAGATACCCGAATAGAAGAGATCTGAACCCATGTGACACCTCAGTGTAACTGGTAGGTAGTTTTGGAGGCTTTATTCTATTTGCAGTCAGGAATAATTTCACATTGGAGGAGATGGTTTTGAAGAACTGGCTGTGGCTGTCCTTGGGGAAATTTTGTCAGCCTTCCCTCTACTTTCCCACACTGCTTTGCATCCTACCCCGGGCAACTGCTCTGTGTACCTGTGTGGGCCTCAAAGCTCAAGGACAACAGTGACCAGATGTCACCTCCTTGCTGAACGCTGATTAAGAGCCATAACACTGGATCTTTGCACTCTCATGCTCCAGAAGAGTTGGCACACCCACTATATTTTTTAATCTAACCCTTCTGTCAGGCTTGTTTCTCCTGCATCTAAGCTGGGCCTGTACCAAGGACCTCCTAGCCCTCTGGGGAAAGATCAAAGAGAAGAAATCTTGATGTCCAAGATTTTTAGGCTGTTGCTACAAAAAAGGCCAAGCAAGGCCACAGAATTCCAGGTAGCTCCAGGTAAACCTCAAGGCCTTGGAGGTGGCTTGCTGAAGGCCAAGAGAATAGCTTCTGCATCACCTTTACCAGCTATCCACAATATCAAGAGGCAACTAGAATTTTGGTGCAAGATATCCTCATATTCTCACAAAGCAGCATACTGCTGAGAGAGACGAACATGCTCAAGTGGATCCTCTGCACAGAGGATCTCAAGAGCTCTGCTCAAACCCAGATCAGTCTCCAGGCAAACATCTCCACTGGCTCGCAGCCTTCTCATCTGTAATACTAACAGCAACACCATGAAGGAGACCAGGAAACACCATTGCATTCGCCTTTACTGTAACTCACTGAGACTTTGTGCAGTGGTAGCTGGTGCTGGGCATTGTCATCTTGAGCAGGTTTGAGCCACACTCTCCGGCCTAAACAGTCCTCTGCATGCCTGATACGAGGAGACCGGTCAGTGAAAATGCGCTAGCAAGTCCAGCTCCCTTGAGTGGCCAGACTGCCAGCTGCAAAGCCTTCCTCCAGCCTCAGCCAACACTTCATAGCACCAGCTCTTGCCAGCTGACCCTGCACGTCTTGGGCTGTGTGTTCAGCCCCTGTGGATACCGTGTGCAGCAAAGAATCCCTATCCATACAAGTGCATAACTYGAGGAAGTCTCCCACAGTTGCATTACAAATATATGCCGTGTTTGGACCGTTCAATGAATGGGTTTAGAAAATGAGCGTATGTTAGTAGAGATCTTGTCAAAGAGGATTGGTGATTTGTGATCAGTAAAATCTTAGGCAGTTTTAACAATTCTGAAGTTGCTTTCGATTTGCAAAATTTTATCAGCTTGTTCTTCTGATATGTTAAAAAACAATTACAGAAGTAAGTAAATAAGGCCCCACATGGCACAATTCACTAGGCACAAATAAGGTTAGTCCCAGAGAGACCCGCAGCTTGCTGTAAAACAGCAGTATCAACACCAAAACTTTGACAATTCTCACAGGGAATATAAAATGGGATTTCAGGTACAGAAGTCACTCTAGAATGTGTCCGACGTTGTAAGGCCAGGAGCACCTTCTTACCGCGTGGCACAGTGGCAGCTATGCCATCCAGCTACATGACATCAGGAGGCATTAGTGTCGYGAATATCAGTGGTATGTAACTGGCTTCCCTTTAGCCTTCCTCAAAAAGTAGCAACCTTTTCCTATTTCAGTGCATGGGCAGGGACGTGTCCTCCAATAAAAATATTGCCTGTAGCATGGTATAATCAGGTTCCCTCACTGGACCGCAGCAGGTTCCCTATGCCGTTAATTTGAAGCCTGAGCACATATTGCCTCACTGACATTCCTCTGCTGTATTGCATGTCACAACCCAGCTTATCTCTGTGTATACAGTCAACCCGTGTAGTCATCCCTGAGACCATGGCAGTTTCTTCTTCTCCAGTTTCAAAATATGAGGAAGGGCAGCGGAGAAAGTCTCTAAGGTAGGGCTAGCCCTAACTGGGAAGAGGCTCTGGGGCATCTAAAACGTGAAGGGAATTGTACAAAAACTTGCCTATTATAAAACTGAATAATGAATAAGGGTCTGTTACTTTTCTCACCCAAAGTTATCACCTTGCACAGCCAAGCCACCCAGCATTAACTGCCACACAGATTGAGAATGGGAGTGGGAGGGGAAGGGGTGAGGCTGTGTTTGGGGAGCTACCGTAGGCTCCCCTCAAACATGGAGGAAAGAAAAGCAGTGTAGTCACCAAGAAATGGGCAGGAGAGGGGCTCGGTTTCACTCCAGAGTCTGCAGAAGATGGTGAGAAGATGTCCCCAATGGTGAGGAACAGCCAGAGCCCCCAGCAGCTGCAGGAGCAGCCGGTGGCCACCACAAATGGGAAGCCCTCGTGGGAGAGGATGCGCTGGCAGAGCTGCCGTCCTGCTCCTCCAAACCCTGCAGAGCTTGTCCTGGGGAGAAGAGCAAATTGCCCATAGGAGCCCCTTGCACAGCTCCTTCTCACCGGAGACRGGAGACGGGCGGTGCCAGGCCACCCCATCCCCAGCGCTGCCAGGCAGTCTTGCCCCACAACCAGGAGCCTTCTGCTTATAAGCTCATCACTTAAATTTCCTTTATCCCTTAATTTTACTCCCTAACTTTGGAGTTCTGCATTGAGACTACTCCCACTGCTTGCACTTCAGTTATGATAGATATTACTGGCACTTTTTGGACAATAAAGTCACATTTTCTGAAATTATACTGATGTTTGTATTTTCACCCATCAGAAAAAAGTGATGCTGTTAATAAAACTCATGAATACTCTAAGCAAATGATACAGACGAACCGTGTGGGCAATGAAGCTGCATAAGCCAGTAGAGGCAGACATTCAGATTGGTCATGCACCTAAAGGAAGGGCCTTACTGCCTTTAAAATTCATGGAGGCATTCAAAATACTCCATTATGATAGAGGGATGATTATTCGAGGAGCCTACTCCCAACACGCCTTGCGGATTGACACTCCACAACCTCCCCATTGAGCGGTATGGCCTACACAAGCACACCGAGCGTGGAAGCCTGCAGCCCTCGGCTAGAGACGCGCAGCACGAAGGCGCGAGAGGAGGAAGGCTGGCTGGGCGGTCGGTGCTGGCTCCTTGAAGAGCCATCCTTCATGGCCTGGGAAGACCCATCGCATCCTTAGAGGACGCTGCTCAACATGGTGGCAGTAGCTCCTCCAAGTGTCATAGCTAGTCCCCCAGGACCTCAGCTCTACACGTCTCCATTTTGGTGAGATCATGTGCTTGTGTTTTGCTTTGGAGTTTCTTCTGTTTTGTAAAGAAACTTAAGTGGTTTTGCTACTCTGACTGAAGGGCAGAGGTTATATTTACTCGTTCCAGTGACATTTTACCCAACCATAAAAATATCAGCAATGAACTGAACACTAAGAAGTCAGAACTGCATAGCAGAGTGCCGAGATTTCAAAATAGCCTTTTCTTTTCTTGTTTGTTTGGGTTTTATTGCCATTACTAATATCACTAATCATTACTAATATCACTTCCAGGAAGCAAAATTTCCCTATACTTCCTTTTCTGGTAAGTCATATATTATGTTTGGTTTCCTACCCACATGATATTTGAGAGGCATAAGGAAGAAAGGGACAGAGTCTCTGGACCCATTTTCTGGACTGACTCCATACTCCATACTCCAGACTGGACGGTGCAATTAGTTAGTACTAGTAGGGTTGTTCTGCTCATGGATTGATCAAAGGTAACATTGGCAATGGCAGAAGTAGGAAGGAGTACTAACAGGCACTGCAGGAGGAGCTCTAGATAGGTAGACCAATATTTAAATAAACACACTGGATATACAGAGACCAGGATTCTGCAGCGTCTGAAAGCCAAGAATAAAACTTCAAACTCTTCCTTCTGAACTTGCACTTCTACATATCCAGCAGCACTGAATTAGAGCCTGAAGATGGAAACGTGCAGACAGAGAACACCAAGGCTGATTCTCTTTCTCTCTTTTGATCCTAAGATGTTTTTTCCGAAAGCAAGGTCTATCTTARAGTAACATAAAAGTAACACAAATGAAAAAACTTTGTGTTAGGATAAGATATTACAAAATACTAAAGTTTGAAATGTCCTGAGTTCCCAATATTTATGTGATTGGTGCCTGACTAATACTCAAACCTCTGCTTGGAGAATCTCAGTGTCACTTATTTGAAGCCATTACTCTTGGGAACCAGGTAACCAGGTTCCAGGAACCAGGTACGTTTTCAGGTTTTTTTTCAGTTTCTCTTTCCAAAAACCATTTAGTGTAATTATGGGGTAAGATGTACTAAAACAAAAGTGCTAATTAATTCCCAGACTAACACATACATTTAGCTGACTCCAGGATTCTTGGGGTGAATGACAGCAACACACAGATAGGACAGAAGGCATTTCACCTAGGAAAGCCATCACCATACAAAGCAGAACAGTCAAAGTCTTGGGGAAACCCTCGAGCTCCGCTAAGTTTAATGGGAACTGAATGCAAGGCAAATTATCTTACACTGTGGTCTCCAGTTCCAGATTTCCTCACTGTCTGAAGCAGTATACCAAGGTTCAGAGCTGTGACTCCCTGTGCCAAAAGAAGTCCATTGTAAAATAAAATAAATGCAGGCAGACTGGAGTAGAGGATGGAGCCTCACCCCACTGAGGACTTGCCTTGTTTCCCCACAGGTCTCCTTCTCGCTAGTTTGTTGGTCTCAGTGCTCAAAAGCAGATCGTGATAATCCTGTATAGGGTGACATTAGATTTTGAATACAGAAGAAGAGAGAGATCAGTGCACAGTCTTGAACCAAAACCACGCAATCCTGGGGGGCTGTAGCTGGATAAAAACCGTAGTTCCCCTGAATACGGACTTGCCTTGTAGAGATAGCTGGTGACCTTGTTCAAACGCCAAGTATCTATTTTTAATGCATGAAAGGAAACGTAGAAGATACTTGACCACGTGGCTTGTCAAAAGTTCTGCTGGGAAGCAGCAAAGCTTAACAGTCAGTTGTAAGACAATTTAGCAAACATGGGGCTTAAAGGCTTGAGTGCAGAGCAGCTTTGCATAAATAAGGGGTCCTGAGCCACGAAATGGAGTAGGCCAGTGCCATAGGCTGGGTCCATGTCCATCTCCAACCACCAGCTCAAGTCATGAAGTTGCTTATTTGCTGGAAGTTTGCATTCACATTCACAAATATAAGCACAAATACAGGCTCTCCACAGCAACCTATTGATTTAAATGCTAATGACTACAACATAAGCTAAACAATAAACCTCTCAAGAAAAACAGACCTAAAACAATGTGAAGGGGCAGATACAGACAAAAGAGATGGAAAGATTTCCCATGTGAATATAAATAAAATTAAAGACTAATAACTAATTTTAAAAGCCTTACTAGTTTGGAGACGCTACCCCTTGAATGATAACTTGTTATTTATAACCAGCCTCTGGATATCTTGCCCACAGCAAATGGTTTCAATTAGGTGGATATTGGTCTTTTTTATCAAATCTCTTTGTCGGGCCATAATTGCATTGCTTAAGTTGGACTTTGCACCAAAGCTATCAACAGGAACGCATTACCAAGTGTGCCGCTTTATTGGCATGACTCAGGGTCCTCAATGTAGTGTGAGGGATCTCAGCCACAGAACCTAAGTTAAAGTTGCCTCCTGCCAATCCACCACATGCTAAATTCCAGTAAATTGCTTAATTAAGGTAATGAATGCAAACAACATTCTAGTCTGCACTATGGGTAGCTGGAAACACCCTCGCGTACATAAGCAATAACGCCTTATCCTTTGACATGTCCTTGACAGCGTGGCCTAGATTTTATCTATTCCTTTAAATCAAAGGAGGGATCACTAAGAGCTCATATGTGCACACCTCTTTTAAACTGTCCCCTTTCATTGTACAGAAAGTATTTCTGCTTAACTATTTTGGTACTCTCATTTATATTCCCTATTTCTAGAAAGACTCGTGCATATGTTTAATATATGAACAGTTCCAAGGAAGTCAACGGGAGAATTTATGTTTAAAGTAAAGGGTGTGCATACATCTTTACAAAGTCAGACTGGACTTTGCATCCATCCCCAAAGCTTTTCTCCAGCTGTGTCTGTCCAAACACATGCATCAGAACCACATTTCTAACCCTAGTCCCTTATTCCTCCAACTGGAAAGTTGAAATCCACAATTTAACTGTATGATCATCCTATTAGTAGAATATATCTGGCTTCCTTTCTCCTGTTTCTTTCCCAAAATACCAAGGACAGGGCATGAAGAAACCRTTGCAGTGGCTAGAGAAGAGCATGCACACACAAAGCTGATTGCCACTGACTGGAGAGGAAAAGAGCGCCGTGTTGACAGTCGCTGTTGACTTACGCTGTGATTTGGAGGTCTGTAGTGGCATCCACAGGTTCATCACACAGAGGTGAGCGACCCGTTTTCGTACTGTAACAGCTTGCATTCACTTCCACTTTGTTCTCCATCAAAATCCATGATCTAAATACGTAGAGCTCTGTAACCTTTTGCCAGTCTCCTCCACTTTTCATACCCTGGTCACTCACAGATCTGTCCTGTCAAGCAGCCATCGTGTTCAGCACACTCATCTTTTTGGTGTAAATGTTCCACTCAAAACACCCAGAAGAATATAATAACCTGGGCCATGGAAAAAAGTAGCTATGTATTTACTATCTCCGTTTCATTTCCTCTACTGCAAAGGATGGGCCAGTCTAAGACTCCATAAAGATGTCTTGCTCGATAAAAAAGCATAACTGCTGCCTACGTAATGTTAAGCTATAAAGTAACGGCGGTTTTTGCTCAGTGGTTGCATTCCTTCCCATTCTCACTCAAGCCAAGAGGAGTCTCCTGTGGTTATAGCAAGGGAACGGGAGACAAGCACTGGGCCGCTCTTGGCTCAACTAGTTTTTCTGTTCGTGCTGGACACGTGGTGACACTCCCCTCATCAGATCCAAGGTCCGAAAAGTAATTTGTTTTCATTTACAAACAGAAAAGGCAGCGCTATTGTACCACCACACGCACTGGGGAATGCTGCGCTACGGACAAAGTCTGTCCCTGGGTTTCAGCACAGGTGCTTTAGGTCCCCTAGCTCCCTCCCAAATCTCAGGCGCCTCAGCCAAATAGAAACACGTTTTTTCCAACCTTTCCAAGCCAGCTGTGTTGCCAGTGCGGCAACTACAGCACCCAGTTCAGAGCCCTTATAGGGCCCTATCGGAGCCATGCGGAGATCCGAGCAAAGATCTGCTCACACAGACCACCTTGCAGGATGGTGCCTTAATTTGTCGTGCTCCTATAATAAATCAATTCCTTCCCTTTAAACCAGGGTTAGTCAGAAAACTCTTACTCATGCGTTTCCCACCCAGTAAGACACACTTCCTCGTAGTATTCATGTGAATGTGGTTTCTGACTGTGTCCTTACCTTTGCATCGGAGAAGCAGTCAGATAGATAAAGTTGGTTTTCCTGAGATATCAATACGTTTGTGAGTCCTCACAACCAAGAAATACCTATTTTTTCTACCCGCAGCTCCTCCTGCAAAGCATGTGAATGGTTATTGGACCCACAATCTCCACCCCTTCCCGCACGCCGCGGTGCAGCAAAGGGACATTTGCCTCCAAGCAAGTGGCCTAGGCCGGGTGCGGGTGGCCAGACAGCAGAGCTCTGTTTAACCTGAAAACACCACTAAACTCAGGCACGAGAGGTTTATGTGTGGTCAGGGCTGTAAAATCTCGGGGCCCACGTGCTTAGCCTGCCTCGTCCAGCTGTGGGAGGACTTCCAGCCGTGGAATAAGTCCTCTGCAGAAGTGCCTGCCTACGGATTGATGTGACTAAGAATTAATTATTGGGGAAACTGTATAAGCAGTGCTGGAAGTGCCCCTCCAGTATTCAACTTTTGGAATTAAAACAAAGTAGTCAAGAAGATTTTCCAAGGACAGCCTGTCCAGGTAAGGGCTGACATAGGTGGCTCAGTGCTTTTCTCTCTCACAGCCATTTCTAAAAAGGCAGCAAGATCCATAGTCATCACCTGGCTTTAAATTTATAGCTTATTAATTAACAAAAGAGAAAAAAAAAAGCCCTTTCTACTCCGGGTCATAGATTCTAGGCTGCCATTGAATGTCAGGAAATGTTCCCCTCCCAGCAGAGGATGTAGATTAAAAGGTTATATAATAACCTTTTTTTATCAGCCTTTCTGGTTGGCTTTGCATTTAGAATAACTGCCTTAAACGACTGGTTTTGGTCTGAGAAACTGTGTGCTTACCTGGCACCTGAGCTCTCGTGATTAACTTTGATGTCCTCCTCCGAGTATTCCCAGAGCACGCAAAGGGGACTCGTTGCAACCTCGCTAACTATAAATTAAAAAAAAAAAATCAAAATTGGACGTTGCTCTTTATCTCCTCCAACCCCTGCCTACCCATCAACGCCCCAAAGTTTTAAAAGCTTCAGCTTGTCTCCATTCCACTGATGGAATATTCTTTAATATTTTACAGCTCTGACTTGCATGTCTAAAAGTACTAATTAATCTCCCTAGATAAAAACTGGCACAAAATGGCACAAGTGAGAATAGCTCCATCCTTCCTCACAGCAATCGTGTGCCAGCTCATCTTGGAGCTTGTAATGATTTACTGTAATAGTTTTAGGCCCGTAATGGGGCCAATAACTGGCATCTGGAAGCTGTGAGGCTCTTTCCCAATGGATGCCATTCACATATAGTTATTTAATTAATTAACAGCTCCACTAGCATAAGCCAGTAAAGGGTCCATTAAAGTCTTTTTTTTTTTTTAAATATCTTCCAAAGTAAGAACATATGCTGCACACTGCTTTTCCCTCGGAGGGTGCTTAACGTTGCAACCTGTTTATCTTATGAGTGATTTTCAAATTCCACCTTAACCAGCTGCTTTTTGCTTGACTTTCGGATTCAGCAGGGCGCTCAGCGCCGCGCGCTCAGCGGGAGCAACAGAATGGCATTCTACCTGCATGCGCTCACTGCAGCGCGAGGTGCCAAGCCCCGGGACCGGCTGCCTGGCCGCCTCCGTGCAGCTCCCAGACGTTACACGTGATGCACTTGCACTTGCCCGTTTCTGTGCTGAAAAAAAWAATAATAATAAAGTGGGGGAGTTCATTTGGAATAAGCAAAATATCAGCGAGAACACAAATCCTGCCAGACGCTTGAGGGAGTCAGTCAAGTTTGTAAAACGCATTTGAGAGTCCGGTCCCATGTGAAATGTGGAAAAGCTATCAGGGGGCCATAAAAGTAGCAAAAATGGGTTTGGTCTAGTTACAGTGCCAAAGGATTTTGCTTTCCAGACTATGAGGATTCCTATTCCTTAGGTTGAATTAAATGCAGATCAGGTCCTAATGCAGTCTAATGGGTGCTGGTCTGCAGCAGGGAGCGGGATGGTCCGTGAACCTCCCTCCTCCCGCAAGGGAGCTGAAGTGGAAGAGAAGAGTGACTTCCCTTGGCCACTGCCTGGGCACACACACATGCAGCTCCCTGTGGCCACATGGCAGGTCTTATCTAAGGAGCTGCCCCATAAGGACGTAGTAGACGTGGAACTGGAGCACCTCTAACACAACAGTAATGTCATTTAACGATAACCGTCAAAAAGAAGCACTGCTGACATAGCATGGTGTAGAGTTGGCTCCCTGGTGCTGGATGTCGATATGTAGGACATGTCAAAAGTTACATAAGCAAAATCCTGTTCTCCTCCCTGTTGATGATGTGTCGTGTCATTCCTCCTCCTGCTCTGCCTCCCTCCGGCCCTCAGCGCAGCCCTCGGGCTACAAGGCTTTCTCGGCGTGCCGCRAGGCTTTGGGAAACGGCCGTGCCCTGCCGTGGCTGTCGTCCCGAGCCCTTCGGCTGGCGCCTCATCCCTGCGCTCCARCGTGGCAGAAACCCAGGAGAATGGCAGCAAGAACTTGGTTGGCTGCCCTTGTGAGAGAGATGTCGGATTTGCTTTGCCTACATGTCAGGTGTGGATGAGTGAGGAGGCATCTTTTGCCTTGGAAGTTTCCTCGAATCACACTCCTGCCTAGGTAGAGAAACGCCTCAGGCCTGACGAGCCTCAAAAGTTTGGCACCTAGCTCACTTCCAAGTCCAGCTGGGCCTCCAAAACCGCTCTTCAGCCTACCCCTCCTAAAGCAGCTGGCCTGCCAGGGCTTCTGGAGCCCGGCAAAAGCGCAGTGAGAGAATCTGCCTCCTTACAAAATGCCATGGGAGTCACYACCGCCTCGCAGGCAAACCAGGGACTGCAGAAGACACGGTTCCCACTTTTAGGCAATTGCCTCATGGGTAGCACTCTCTGGGAAGTGGCACACGGGCTGAACTTCTTCGCCCGTGGGAGGATGTTCAAACCCACATCTCCCACTTGCCTCGGCAACACCTCAGCCGTGGTGATAAGGCGCTCCCTGGGCAGGAGGAAGAAGGGAGACCATGCTTTCCTTATTGCTCGGAGGAACATGGCTGAATGACCTGTGATTTATACAAAGTCTATAAGCAGTCCCTGGAGCAGAGGCCAGACCTCAGGCTCCCTCCACCCAGGTAAGTGCCGTCACCGATAGGCCATGCAGGGTCACCTCAGCTAACTTCACATATCTAGGAGTTAGATGTCTAGATGTCTCACAGAGGCAGCAGAGAAACAGGCATTTCTTGTCCTGGAAGGAGACGAATATCTCTCTGGAGTTCTTCTTCTTTTCCACTGACAGTAAATGGAGCCTGGGGTGACTAACAGAGTCTTTGAAGTCCAGTTGTTCAATATCTAAATCAGGGCAGATGAGTTCCCCCTTTCCTCCCTCCACCCCTTTCTCATGTTCTCCTTCTATCCCAATGAACCTTTCACATTGCTGCAGCTCTAACGAGAGGAACTGGGAGCACACGGTAACCCTGATCCCCCACTGAATGACCAAGAGTTGAGGGGCTAGGAGGCTCACCATGGAAGGGAGCTATGGGCTCGAACCACCTCCAGAAATTCTCCCGCTACCTTGCTGAGCGTGCAGAGGAGGTTGCATGACATAAGGGCTCCTTTCCCAGCTGTACTTTAACAGACAAGAGTGACCACTTCTTGGTTCTTTGTGACAGATGCTGTAGACACCTATCTTCTGCAAAGAAATGTAAAAAAAATATTAATTAATGTTAATCAGTACACTGTGGGTGGTTTCTGCTTTTGTGGCAAGCAGAGCAGATATAAACCTAGCTTGACTAGCTGTTTTGTTTTGCTGATTTGTACGGCTCCAGCACTCCAGTGAGTGTGCTCTTTAACAATGAGTCAGGGTTAATGCTGCTCATCCTCAAAATATTAGAAGTATCTCATAGTAGCCATGACTTCAGGTTCCTTGGTTAGTGTTCATGTGTAGATAACAAATTATCTCAAGGTGGAATGAAGGTTAAGCACACATATCGGGAATTTAAAGTAGAACACCTCTAACAGATTTTGCAACTGAATTAAAACCAAGCACTAGAAACCCAAAACACTCATATGTAAAGTCACACTTAAAAAATTCAAACAGGTTAAGATCAAAAAGTGCATTCTGCAAAAAATACATTCCTTAGCAGACTTTGTTTCATGAGAAAAATCCATATTCTGTCATAAGTCTCAAGAAAATTTTCTTGATCAGCTACAGCCATAGATTTTGACCTCTACAAGGTCACAGACAAGTCCAAAGACCCAGGATGGGACCTTCATGTGCCAACTTCCTACCTCCACATCTCGCCTTTAAAGCAACCTTCCATTTCTCTTCTGCGTTTAAAACACATCAGACTGAACTTAGGAGAATATTAAGAGGTTCTTTGATTCTCTGTTGTGGAAGAAAACCCAATTCACATCCTGGGAACTTCYTGCGATGGAAACTTGATGGCACAATTTTCTGATTCTAGTAGTGTCACAGGAGGATCAGGGAACACCCTTAAAATCACAGAGTAGTACTTTCACTGGACATATGCTGTACAATGTAGAAACACTCAAAGGATTAACAACTATCGGTGGATATATCTCTAGCTGTGCACATATGGCAAATCTACAAAGAACGGATTAGAGATATAGGATATGAACCTGCAAGGAAAAAAACACAGTGCAGTCAAAAATGAAATCATATGAGAAACATTATGCCTGAACTTACAGAATTTTATACAAATTCTTTGTATTATATGATTTCCTATTTGTACGGTTGCAATATGCAGCGATCCCACAATAAGTGATCAATCCCATGATGCTGTGTTTTGTGCGCACAGATCATGAAAAAAGAGTATCTGCTCCAAAGTTTACAGTCCAAGAGCTATTTCTTGCAAGTGCATCCACATGATTGCACTGTGGATGTGTAGAAATCCAGTTCCAGGCTTTAGCCCAGAATAGCTATTTAAATAAGAAACATCTTTATTCTTCCAATATTCATTATTAAAACAAAACACATTTATTATGAATTTAACAAGACCCATGCATTCCCTAGCTAGCTGTGCTTCATTGCCCTCTTACCTAGAAAGCTTTCCTAATGTCAAACCTAAATTTTCTTTGCTGCAAATGAAGTTGGTTCCTTCTTTCCCTATCCCCCAGGGGCCATGGGGAAAGATTTATCACTATCCCCCTTACAATAAACTTTAACGTATTGCAAGATTTTTATCGTGTCTCTCCTTTAGACTCTGCTGTGCCCAGACTAAACAAACAATCCTTTCAACATTTCCTCCTAGGTTGTTCATTCTCTGCCCCTGATATTCCTAGTGTCTCTCTCCTGGACTCTCTCCAGTTTGTCTACGTTTTTCTTACAGTGCGGTGCCCAAAACTGGACACTGTATTCCAGCTGAGGCCTTACCGGTGCCAAGTAGAGTAGAATAATTATCTCCTATGTCTTAGGTTGCAGCCACACATCCTGTTCTGGCTGCAGCTGAGCTGGGTGAAGAATTTATTTCTTTTAGCCCACTCCAGCTGCTTATCACCACCCCTCAGCTGCAGGCTCTCCCCCTCCCAGGTCAAGCAGCATAACCGCTGTATGATCGCTCCCTAACGCAATCTGGGTAGACGATCCAGGTCAGAGTCAACAGTCCAAACAACAGGTCTTTTCTAATCATCATTTTAGCAGAACCAGGCGAGGCTGAGGTATAAGCAGGTATGAAGAAGCCAGAAGCTCTGGTGGAGGGCAATGATGAGCAGCGGGGTTGTGGACAGCAGCTTCTGCTGCAGGAGTAACAGCAGCCAGAATAGGACATATGATCTCAGATGCAGCCACTCTCAGCCCCAAGTCTCTCCCCGCCATGCTGCTGCCCAGCCAGGAGGTCCCCTTTTTGCCTTCCTCCTCCCACAGCGCGGCAGTTCACACTTAATCATCATGTTTATAACATTTTTCCAACTATCGACGTCATTCTGGATTCAGATTTTGTTGTCCTGAGTAAGACCACCCCAACTCGAGGCACTTTTATAAGCCCATTCACTTTTCTCACACCCAAGCTGATTATAAGAAGGCCGAGCAGAGCAGAGAGGCTGGTGGAAATGCCCTCCGAGAGCGACAGCAGTATGTTCATATCCGCCCCCTACGAGTTTTCATCCACTTCTGCAGGCACCTTAGAGCGATGATATTTCGTGTCTGCTTACAACGTTGCATGGAACAGGATCTTAAGGCTTATTAGTGTCACAACATAAATTTCCCTTACTTTCCCCATTTATCCTGTCCTACCAGGACATCATGCAAGCTTGTCACACTGGTAGGAGAAATACAGCTGAACAGTTTGGAAATACTGCACTGACTAGACTGGAGATGAGTATTTCTTTTTTTACCCTATAGCTTCTGCAAAGAAACGATGGAGAACTGAGCTGGCTGCTGATCAGTCCTGCAGACCCTCCACTCCCCTGCAGAACAGTGTTTCATGCTCTGAGGGATGAGGACTTTGGAAAACAGCAATCCTAAGATACTCTTTTCACAAAACAATTAGCGCAAGCTGAGGACCTAGGACATTTCTATACTAACCAGAACCACCGGACACAGCGAGACCCTTCAGGGAGCCCGAGGGACGCTCTCCCACAGCTGGTGTTTCATTCTGCAGTTTGACAGAGTTAGAGTCATTTGTTTTATTGACTTCAGGTCTGAGCATAGCTGCATCCCACCCTTTGATATCCATGTATCCTTTCCCTGCCCATCCTCATTCTCTACTTTTCCCTTTCTTGCCCACTTTCCTTTTCTCTGCCCTTCCTTTGAAATTGTCCTCCATCGGTTTCCTTCTTGTTTTCTCAGGCTCCCCTCTGTCACTTCGCCATTCTCCTCTTGGCACCACCAAGCCCCTATTAACCACACGCATGCACGGGTCTGCCTGGGCACAGCTGTGATGACTCCGTTCAGGCTGCAAATCCTGTCTATTTTCTCAGGCTCTTTGGAAGTGGAAGGTTAGGTAGTGAGAGCTGATGGCAGCATGAAGTAATAGGAGTAGAGATGAGGTGAAGTTCTTGTTCTGTCTTGCACACAGACTGCCAATCATGCCATAATAGATGGTGGTTCTAGGCAGGGAACAGCTTTTCAGCCCACCAAAATTGGACCATTAAATGGAATTTCCTCTATGGGCTAATCAGGATTTGAACCCATTTCTCTGGAGATAAAAGGCACAGCTCAATCTCCTGATTTGCAAGGTCATCTGGAATACAAATCAACTTTCATGTATTCATTTGAAATGGTTTTTTTAAGTAAGGGATTTTTTATTTTTTTAATCTGCTTGTTAGTGCCTTGTGCCTAAACTGGAGCTGTGAAGTGACTTTTTCTCACTCCAGGCTAAATAAAGTACTGTACTGTTTTTATAAATGTCCTAAGCCTTGCCAGAACGCTGGCAATGAAAGAGGCTGGCAGGAGACAGGCACCGTCTCTGTTCTGTATCACGGAAGTGAGCGCGAGGACTCTGGCCAGTGCCTCCCATCCGCGGGAACGCGACCAATTACCGCGCGCATGATGTCATTGGATGGCAAGAGCACTTCCCTCTCCGCTCTCCCCGCTCTGCCAGCTCCAACCTTCAGTGTATTTTCCTCAGTCTGGTCCATGTACTGTAATAACTAAGTCAACTGGAAAAAATATTGAAGAAAAGACTGAGGAAAAACAGAGTGTAGGGGCAGCTGGAGCCAGCAAAGAAGGCACACTGAGAGCTATAAAGAAGCTTTGTGCAGCAGCTTCTCTCAACTTCGGGATATTTAGTTCCACAGGAGTTGGAGAAGATGGGTAATAAGCTGGCCTTTATTTTAAGGGATATCCCTTGTAGTCTCAGCTGCATAAAGATCAGCCTTTGGGGAATGTGGAAACAGTGCTAACAGTATCTCTCTTTCAGTACCTCCTGCTGCTCACTCCATTGAATGGCCTCGGTCCAGCTAGGGGGGAAAAAGCCTTCCATCCCAAAATGGTCATCAGCCTCTGAAGGAAAAGAGGTGATGAAAAGAGGCTACAAGTGATGAAGTGAAGTAATAATTTATATAAAGATCTATTACCGCAGCACTCGGATGCCTGCTCAGGAACAGGGCCCAGTCCTGCTAATTCCTGAGCGCTAGGAATACGTTAGGGGACTTCGCATGCCCCGAGGAGTCTGTTGTGCAACGCCCCAGCGCAGACGGGGATAGCGCGGGTGCTCGGCCTCGTGCGGGGGAACTGCCCTGGGAGCAGGATGCGCAGGGCAGGGAGCAGCGGCCTGGGCTGCTCCAGAGGGGAGGAGGAGCCGGGAGCCGAAGGCCAGGCAGCGTCCTCGCTGTCCCACGGCACCCGAGCAAGAAGAGCAGAGCAGGTCCGGGGAAGGCAACCGGGGACAGCCACAGTCCACGTCACCGGTCAATATACACATCTAATTGCTTATGGCATTGGCTGTCAAAACCCTGCGAGTCGACACAGCCAAATGGCTATGCACAATTCAGGACTACGTACACATTTGCAAATCGGTTCTGTATTGTTGTGCCTACGAGCAGTGCTGATTATGCCTATCTCACTATTTTATCTAAGTTTTACAGGTGATGGGGCAGAGCTGAGCTTTGAGGAAGGACTGGAAGAAGACGCAGCCTTGCAGGCATCGAGCAGAATGTCCCAGGGACCAAGGTGTTAAACTGATCAAAACATGAGTTTAAAATTTTGCTTGGAAAGGAATTCAAAATGCAGTTGCCTTGAATGTTTCACAAGGGAAGGCCACTCGAGCTGCTCTGTTGTGCTAGGCAAGCCAGCAAACGTTCACACTTCCTTTTAACCAGTCACCTGCACACAGCAAATGTTTTACTGCCCTCAACCTTTTCCTCCCCAAACCTAGGCTTTTCTGTTCTGCCTCTATCACAAAACTGGCTTCAAATCATGTCTCAAGTCTGACGTGACAAAGATGAAAAGCAAAAAGACACCAGATTGCTGACGGGGGCTCTGACTGACTGGGACGTTGCTTGTAGCTGGAATGTGCTAAGACTGAGAGACAGCGAAGGACACGGACTTCTTCAGATGTAATTGCAAGGGTCCACGGGGACTTGTCTCTGCCTTATGGAATACTTTGCAGATCTTCCAACTCATAAAATGTAAAGTGACATTAAGTGAAATAAGCCACTTTAAAATTCAGTTATAAGCATCTTCAAGAACCAGATGACCAAATTATAAATTGTTTAATAAAATAAAAGTTCCTCTTGTTCTAGAAGGGTTTTTTTTTAACGCCTACTTCAGATTTTCAGTTAAATGTATTGTGACCAATGCAGTTATCATTTGCCTCTATCTCAAGATTGTCTAATCAAGCACTAGTGGGCTGAGTATTCATATGTGCAAATAGCGGTATCGAATTCTTTTCTTGTGGATTTCATCTTCCATTTCCACTCACCAGAAATATAAAAATGTGGCAACAAGGGCTAGACCTAAGAATATAATAGATAAAACTGGCCTGGAATAAACATAGGCTAAAAATCAGAAGCAAAGCTGATTGTGCTGCAGGAGCACAGGAGAGCAAAACAAGGAGAGAGAAAAAGGAAAACAAGCAGAACTAACTACTTTTAGAACGGTATTTGCTGCTGTAATGAGAGGGATTACACAATATTTGTCTGCAGCGGTGAGGGGCCATACGCGGTGACCTCAGATACCCCTTCCAGCTCCTTGGGCACACGGACAGCGTTATGCTGAGCACAAAAGAAACACCTGACCTCGCTCTCCTTCTGCCTCTGAACACAGCAGTGCAGGCCGAGGTTTATGGGCAGGAGAACCAACTTATGGTTCACAGGGTGTCACCCACACTCCTTAACAGGTGGATTTAGGGAGGGTTTCGGCACCTCAGTTCCAGGGGTGCCAAAGAAAACACTTCCTAACCACCATCATTGCCTAATCTCTTAGGGGCTCTTCTGGTTAGCTTGAGAGCCTGAGCAGCTCCCACCTAAACTCCTCTGCGCTCTAGATTCAGGCCAAATGCTACAAGCCACTCGAGGGATCACTGGAAGGACATACTCAGAAGAGCCCTGACAAGCGCCCTCCCCACCTTTCGTGCAGCAATTTGGCCACGTGCTCAGGAGGCAGATGCGCGCTGTAGGCGCTGCTCAGCCTAGAGCCACTGGCCATTTCTTAAAAAACAGTGAGCCCTGCTCAGTTTGGCACCAGCCAGGAGAGGCTCCTCCAGGGCCAAGAGCCCAAAGGACACCAGCTCCTAACAGGCCACCCTGCGGCAAGGGCTTGAAGCTTCAGAGAGGGGAAGAAAGCGGAGCGGACTCAAACACAGCCCACCGCCTAAACCTCCCAGCACCTCCTCCGCCTCACCCTTCCTGCTCCTCATTGATTACTCTCGCAACTGCCTGTGTAGCACATTGCCTTTCTGACTCACTCTCTGCATAGGAAGCCCAAACGTCTAACCCAGGTGACCTGGCTCGTCCTCCTGAAGTCAGTCACATAATTTTAGCTACTGCAATGATTAATGGGCACCAAAACTAGGTGGCCTCTATCCGGTGCTCAGCTCCTTAACACGACCTCCCCAGTATAAGGTGACTGTTGCAATTAGCAGCACTGCGACTAACCAAATAAAAATAGTTTCTGCTTGTGCTGTGCAGACTTTACAAGCATTTCAAAATGATGCAGAGCTTTATAGGGCATTGCTTTTCCCTGCCAATCGAAGGAACAGCATCCATGAGTCCCATGTACCAGATACATCTGTCAGCAGTTCACCAAAAACATTGTTTCCCCCTTTGTGGACGCAGTCTCCGTCTCCGCTTCAGGATGCAGCAATCGCATTGTGTTGCCCAGTCCTCAGAGTGGCTGGTATTCAGCAGAATACAATATCCCCTCTTTGGTATTTTGTATTGTTGCTTTTGTATGGCCATTTGGGGAAGAAACGGGTGTTTGGAGTGCCTGCAGAAACGCAGCGAGAGCTGTTGTTCCTGCTGAGTTCCTGCGGGCACCGTGGAACAAGCCGGCTCCGGAGCCTCTCTCTCTCGCAGCAGCGAGATCCAGCCGAACGGCTCCTGCCGCGCTTGCACTGCGCCCCGGCGTCCCCCCCGCGTCAAGCGCTCTGGCCGCTGGCGTAAGGCGCCTGCAGAGGGGATGGATTGGTTAGGTTCTCTCGTGTTTCTTCTTCCACCCCGGTTTCGATCTCTGTCATGCTTCCCAACGCTGCAAGGCACCCGGAGGTGAGCCAGCCCCCGTCCGGGAGCCACCGAGCTGTGCCGGCTCGGTGCCCAAGCCAAGCGCCCTGCTGAGACGGCACGGGCAGGAGAAGCTTGCGGCCGCCCACGTGCAGCCCAGCAGGCCTGCCCTGCGAAGCAGAAGACCAGCTATCTCTGTTGAATAACATCAGCTAAATTATTATTAAATACGGAAACAGGCAGGCAGGCAAAGGACTCTGATTAGGCAGTCGTTTCAGGAAAGGCCCTGTTAGCTTCCTTTGACACTGCCATGCATCGGTGCAGCCGAGATCCTCGGAAGAGCACAGTGAAAGCCAAGACGCGGGGCAGCTGGCCGCCTTCCTGCCTCCGTCCTGGCCCTCCCAGTCCAGATTGCCTCCCCTCCCCTGAGGGAAACGGAGCATAATATGCACTCTCCTAATGCAATTTTGGCCAGCAGCTATTGCTTGAAAGCTTTGCGGTGGTCTGACATTAAAAAATTATAAATCTGTTAAAAAAAAGTAACACTCTTCTGGAACACAGTCACACTGTCTTGATAGAAAGAGCCTGTACCAGCATCGTTCAGCACATACGTAGTGATGGCAAAGAGAGAGAGTCATATTCAAAAGAAGGTCCTGGCTGCCCACAAAGACGTTGACTCTGTGATCCTTTGTATATCAGTCTTGTGGTTCAAGGCTGTTTCTGTTTGCAATACATAAACGCATTCAATACTTCTTGGTGCAATACCTACCTGGCTTACACTGCTAAGACATAACTTCCAGTTTGTGACCAGGTGGAAAATGTCTTGCAGGAAAGCCAGTTATGTGCCCAGTTTTCACTGAAAGGTGAGGGGAATTAGGAAGGGAGCTAGTTCTTAAATTGGAGCTTCCTTTAGGTGAAAAGTCCCTGACTGAATTCGTATTTGGTAATCAAAGGTCAGCAGCCAAATCTACTTCYCTATTTTAAAATTCCCATGAGCTTCAAACCCAGCAAACATCTCRCTCTTTTTTTCCCCCCCTCTCGCTCTAACTGCTCTCATCCAGTAGCAGCATTTGGTGGAACGGGAATGGGAGGCCATTCTATGTAAATTAAATGGACCTCATGAAGAAGATCTTAGGACTATTTTGAAAAACCATACGTTTTACTGAGAGCCGCCCATGTTAATAAACATTCAAAGGTTCAAAGCTGTGTGTTAATCAGAGGAGTCTTTCTAATACAATCTGTTACCATGCAAGCCTGCAGAGAAATCAATACGGATGAAAAGAAATAGCTGAAATCTTCAGGTCCTTGAAGAGATCAGAAGTAGAAATTGCACTATCTGGATGTTTTCTTCCTGTGTCTGAATGGATCAGCACTGAAGAAGGAGCCCCTGGAACAAAAGTCGTCACTATACCATTGGGATTCCAGAGGTTGCAGCTATCGTCCTATTGCATATCCTTGGGAAAGTCCATACTGAAAAGACTGTACTGTGCTGCGATGCTTGAAAAATTGTTTGGGTTGTGGCATGCAACAAACATCTATTCATTCAAGTCTTGCAACTGTGACCCAGCCCCTCATCTTGCACAAGATCTATAAAAAAGGCTGAGTGACTATAAATGTGTCCCTTGAAGCAAATTATGGAAGACATTATAGGAAGATGGGTTTCTAGCCAGCTTTTCCAGCTTAATGAATTCCTTTTGAGGATGTGTGAAAGCTCCATTGAGACCAATGGTGAGTATCCTTGGACTCCTCTAGCTGGATTTTATAAGGGGTCCCAACTATTGCAGTCTTTTTTCTTTTTTTTTTCTATTTTCAGAGAGCAGTTAGCAAATAATTTGAAATGGAAATGCTACAGTTCAAACACTTTTCACTGTGAGAACAGACCTAACYGATCCATGAAGAATCAGCAAAAAGCCTCTGGACAGATTCAGCTGTATCACGATAACAGTCAGCATGCAGATTATTAGAATTTGTGTGCGGCCCATTCAGGAAGGGATAAGAAAATATTTTCCTGTATCTTCCACATTAAAAAAAACACATTTATTTCATTAGTGCACAGATATGGACTTTTAGTGTGTTCCTACAGACATCAACTATGCATAAATATGAGATGAGCATACTACGGGTAAAGGAAGACTTTTCATCAAATGAAATACCTGTATGCTACCTTCTATTTATGACACCTCTTGCAACAAAAGAACTTTCAACTACACATTTACTGTGGTATTAATTGACTTTACACACTTCCTGGTTTTCCATTAAGATGGATAGAAAGAGAATAATCGGTAGTATTTCTCTGCATCCTGGGTGCAGGCTCTTTTAGCAAATCATTGCTTCAATCACTCCTGCCCAAGATGTGAGGATGAGTGGAGGAAGCAAAGGAGACAAATTCTGAACTATATGGAGGGAACCCACCGAGGGCAATGAATGGGGAAAAGAGGGATGTTTCACCTGGGAAGGAAAAGGCACAGGGCAATGGGGAAAAAGATCATAAAGAAAGAGAATGGCGTACAATATGCAGAGAGAAAGGATGGGAAAAAAAATGAGTGGAATCAAAAAAAAGAAAAAYGAATGATGTTTCAGCTGAAAAGTTCATCACAGGTTCTTTATTTGTGTGTCTTCACATCTAGTTGTACTAGAATATCCTGATATTCAGCTTTTCTCTTAGGTGCTAGAAGAAGCCACTGGGCACATAGGGTTAACACAGTATTACATACACTAGCACGTGTCAGACAAACTGCATACGCTGTGTTGGACATCATCAGATTAATTCTGCAACTACTGTCTACACACACTTCTTTGTAAAGCGCTAGGTAAATGTTAAGCATCGTTATTATCCAAAGAGGAGAACATACCAAAACAGGTGTGTCATCACATGCAGCAGAGGTCAACGCACTGACTAAAATCGATGTCATTACCTGTAGCAAAGAACCATACAGTCTGTTGTCCGGCTTTCCACCGAGTTGCCAACTTGAGGTGTTTTTGCCTTTACCACTAAGGCCTAATACGTGAAGCATTTGTATAGAAGGGATTTCTACACATCAGGAGGATCTTGCTACAGCCTACATTAGTGGATGACATGTGAGAACCAGTCCTTCAACAAGTTTGGAAGTCCAAGCCATAGATTCTAAGCATTTCCCTATTTTATTGTTTTTCAGACTACAGAGGGAGGAAAATTAATTCCCCATGTAATTCCATTGAAATCTAGTGTGCAAACTGAGGGACTGCATTTATTTAAGTCTGYACCAATATTTATGAGATGAATTTTGGCCCAGAACATGTTGGCTGATGGCCCGTTATTGGGAGATGAACTAGACTGCTTCAGCAGCAAGACTCCCCAGCCACTGGGAGTGAAGGTGGGGAGCGGGGAGGAGGAAAGAGAAGAAAAGGGCAGAACAGAGCGTCGAGACCACGATAATCAATGGTTAGGCAGGCGGAAAAAGAGATAGAATCACAGGATGGTGATTCTAGCATTTTAATTCATCTGCTGTGGGGTTTCAAAGTCAAATCAGTGGCTTGAATGTAGCCTTATCTACCTTGAGCTGCATCACAACGAGTTATATACTTGCTGTTATTTAAAAAACAACAACTTGGGTTAAATTGTCTGCTAGAGCAAGTCATGCCATTGACTTCAGTGAAAGCAAGAACAATACACATGGGACAAATCTTTTAAACCTTGCTCACTTCAGATTCAAGAAGTACACCTGGCTTTGGTACYGTGGCACCAAAGACCCGCGCAGCTGAGAATAAGAGGCAGTTCACATCAACACAGGGGTGATGGTTTGGTGATATTTGAAAGTAATTAGACAGAATAGAGCTAGAAAGAGGTTGAAAAGGATTATAAAGGAAGGGAGGGAGCATGAAAAGAAAGTGCAGCTTGCTCTTCACAGAAAGTAACATAAGAAAGATGTAGACCTTTTCTAAGTTTTGCATGTCCTGGAGACAAATTTTCAGTCTACCTTTCTGAGTTATTTAAAAGTTGCTAAGGCTGAAGAATATACCTCTTTCAAGACACAGATTTTCTGCAGCTCTTTAATACAGAGATACAAAATATAACTCCATAGCCTTAAACAAAGTGGATCATGATGCAAAAAAAAGCATATGCCTTCTGAAACTCTCAGCAAAGTGATTGACGTTGGATAATGGTTTCTTCAGCTCTCTACAGGGGAAGCAGTTCAGAAGCGCTGTGGCAGTCTCATGTAAATTAAGACATGGAAAGTTCTCCTGAATTAAAAGTCAAAATTAATAACAGAGTCCGTATAGGATCCCTTGACTTTCTTCATTTCGACAGTAAATACTACTTATTTAAAAATATTATTCTACTTTAGTTAGTTTGTTACAAATGTTTGCATTGTGAAATCTTTAAGTCTTCTGTTTACTTGGGTAGCAGTCGTGTCTCAGAGACTTCCACCTTTTCTTTTCATTTGGGTTTTCCCACCATTACCTGTAATTTTTTCACCTCCAAAATGGATTACACAGTGATTTAGGACAAGCTGTAAGGGACCTGTAGGACCTTTATGACCGTCGGTCTGTGGACTGCAGAGAGCTTTTGACCAATGTGCACATAACACTCAAGCTCCACACATTGCTTTGGATACCTCCTCATTTCTAGGTATAATTCACATTTTTAGAGATATGCTATTAAACCGTCAGTAATCTGGAACGCCACTTAAACATTGTGCCTCCTTCAAAGCTGAGTTGTAGCTGTTAGGAGCCTGGTTTTCTAAAATCGACAGCTGAGTGGTTTTGCTTTGAACATTAAAACCTGCCCTTGGTACATTTCAGGATTCTTAAGTCAACCCAGCCTTTTCAGATGTTATTGTATTTATTACATCTTTGCATTTGCTTGGTTGATTTGCTCATTTATTGCTGGATATGGTGGGGGGTCCTAGTTTCTAGCTGAACTTTTACGAAAGGCAGAACACCTTCTGCGTTTTGAGCTTAGGACATTCCTGGTTTTACAGGTGTTAAGCACAGACTTGCCAGGGGACTCAGGAGTGCTGCAAAGCTTTTCTTCAGCATTAGTAGAAGCAAGCAGCGTGAGCCCTCCAACGGCAAGCAATAGGGTTATGCAGCAATACCATCATCTCCAGCCCAGCCAAGCTGAGGCTGAACCCAGACATGCTGTGCAAGAAAGTAAATAGGAAAATGTGTATGTCTGAAAAGAGWATTTTCCCTGTCGCTATAATGACTACTATGCCTCCTTGGAAAAAGCAACATTTTGTGGTACTTTGTTCAGGAGGTTTTTTTTTTTTTTCCAAGCATTACTGCCAGCTCCAAATGTTCAAAAACTATAGTTTGACCCCCAAATCACAAGACTGTCTACAAAATAATAAATGTGGAGCTCTTTTACTTTGCTTTCTGGGTTTTGAGCCGTTAGGGTGCACCTGGGTCACATTTGCAATCTTTATTCTCTAACCATTAGATCTAGAAACTTACTTCTTTAAAAAAAAAGAAAGAGGGAAGCTGAGTTTCTAACCTCATTACACACCTCTAGGAGCTGGAGTGTAAGTGAAACATCAAACATCACAAGACTTGTGATAAAATCATGAGAGCTGACAACATCAATTTAGAGTAGGAGGTGGGATAGTAGGGGAAACTCAGGGCAAACGAGTTTAGTTTTTATCTTAGTGTTTTTATAGGCTAACGGCTTTTATCTATAATCAGAAGTTTGCAGTGGCAGTTCTTTCTTCGTGTCTGACATGCATGACATTAAAAGGTCACTTCTGCATGCCATTTGCTAACTGCATCTTTCTATCAGAGACAACATGAAAAGGTAGGTGGACCGCTGGTATACCTGGGGCTAGCATCACAGCAAAGAGGCATTACGGACGTACAGGTCGAAAGCGCGCRGTTGAAAAGGTGCCGAGAAGGATTCCAGTCCCCTGTTGAGCGTGACGAATGCAGGGTGTTTTCTCACAGCTATGATGTTTACTGCCTGAGTGAGGAATACTGTACCGAGAATTTACCCGTCGAGCTCATCACTCATTTTGAAACGGGTGCTTAAAAAGCATTGATTGCCACATCTTTTATGTCTCAAAATGATCTTAAGAAAGAACATGGGAACTTCAAAATCGACACATAGTTAAACCTTTCACTAGAATAAATTAGCTGTAATTAAGCCAAGTAATTAAAGGATCATTATGATCATAGGTTAACAGACTGGCCAGATCAAGAATTCAGGTCAGTCTTAAGTAATGCCAAAGCGGTATTGGTGACAAAGCGGCCAGCTGTCCCTCTGCTACTACTACTAGTTTCCAAGCCATGCTTTTATTGTTTGAGATCCTCCAGCTGGGCAAAGGGACTCGTGGGCTCACAAGTCCACTCAGACATAGGCGACGTATTGTCATCAGCAGGTTTCTTGGTCACCCACCCGCTGCCACTGGCCTGATCTGTCACTGATCTGAAAAACGCCTGGGTCACACAGTGGCCAGCCGGGAGCCAGCTCCGGCACGATGAATACTCCTGCTCTTTCGTAATAATCCAGTGATCTAAAGGGGGATGTAAGCCTGGTTCAAACGGCCAGTTCGCTTCAGCTGCTTTGCACAGCTCCAGTGGTGCGAGGCCAGCAGAGTGTGCAAGCGAATTTGGTGCGACAAGCTAAAGTTTTTCTAAATGATGTAATGCTGACATTATACATCCTCGACTCATTAAACAGGCTGCGGTATCTGCATGGGACCGCGTTCTTTAGTTAAAGTTCCTGCATGATCAGGTTAGTGATTGGAAGGAGAGATACAGCCCCGGTGTCGCGGGTCAGCCCAGCGGCGCCGATTCACCCAGCGTTGCCCCGGCAGGAGCAGACCCCCTTCTCCCCTGCATCACCCAGCCCGGGCTCCACGCTCAGGTCCAAGGGCTCACGGGCCCTCCAGGCCCTCTACAACGGAGCATTTTTGCCCTCCTTTCACCCCCATCTCTTACTGTTGAGCGACAGCATTGGCACCGCTCACACGAAGCTGTAACTCTGCAGCCTGAACTACGACCAGCACTAGGGCAGGAGAGGGAGGCAGAGATCGATGGGCTAGGAAAAACTCCCTTAAACCCTCTGTCTTCTCTATCATGAGTATATATCAAACAAGGAATTTTCCCCATAGAAATGATGTTAAGCCAGAGTTATGTAAAGAAATTAGGAGACTGTTATAATTACCCCCCCAAAAGCATTGCAAAGCCAGGAAATTCAAGTTAGGTATATAGGCAAAAACTGTCAGTACTGAAATGCAGAATTCAGACATCCAAGTAACCTCAGGTTTGCTCTGAGGTGATACGTAACCATGTGTAACTTGCAAGCACGACAGAATTTTAAAGTTTGTAGTCTGAATTTAGAAAAAAACATAATTTTAAGAGATAAATTAGTTTTTAAAATACATGTCAGTATACTTTTGTTCCACATATTGCGACAGGACCAGGGTTTGACCCCTCCGTCCTCACGTCCTCACGATGCGTCCTCACACCTTGGCATTCAGACTCATTTGATAGATGCCATCTTCCTACCAAAGCCTACTGCAGAGGTCAAGAAGGAAATGCACTGTCATCTCTGTCTGCTTTCTTGGGGGAGCCTTGAGGTTAGACTTCTGGATTTAAAATCTTACCACAGAGACAGCAAACAAGATTGGCTAACCACAATGACTCGACTCAAAGAACTGGCAGCATTGACATAATGTAGGCATTCCTGAAAATCTAAAGGCAGAGTCCTGCCTACTTTTTTTTTTCTTTTTAATAAATAGCAATCCAAAAATGTAGGGCAAGAAAACTCCGCTGGCATCTCAGAATTTTATTTCAGCCAACATCAATCTTTCTTCTCTTCAGACAAGCTGCGTTATGCCGGTAAATCAGTAATGTTAGATCAGTCAAACAAGCTGAACGTAAAAAGCCGAGGGAACAGACCAAATTTGTATTGTATATCTGACTTACTGAGATAAAGGAAAATGGCTCATAAAGTTCAATCTTAAATAAATACGAACGCTTAGCAAGAGTACACAGGAAAAAGGAAACGCTACAACACAAAACTTGCAGAGGCCTCTGATTAAACGTACAGTCAAGTGGGACACGGACTTGGGATTCCCCGTATCCGGGAAGGCCGCTACAGCGCAGGAACAGGTACTTTGGGGACCCCCTGGCCCTGGGGACTGCACTGCAGTGGCTGAAAACGGGACTTCCCTGCCCTTCTGGTGGACGACCCCTTCGTAGCCGGGACGGCAGCAGCAAAYGCGTGCCAGCTCCTGAGTCGCTGACGTGACTATTAACTTCCCTACGAGCTTGAAGTGCTCTATGTTAAAGACACCAGACTGTGAACGGCTGAGCTTCGGGACCAGCAAGCGTTTGCTTCAGCTGATCATAACATAGTTCCGTAAAAACTGGGGGCTGGGAGCTCCAGCAGCCAAGGAACGGGTGCACATGGAAATATTAACCATGTTACAGAGCCTGGTACCAACCCCYGGCGAGACCCTAGAGGTCTAGGCACTCTTTTCACCATGCGGCATGCCGAGGACCTCCTGGCTCCCATCAGACACATCTCCTCCACACAGACCCCGACATTTGCAGCTCCCAATCCAGCTCCGGCAGCTCGCTGGAGGAGTTTTAGGTGCACCTGTATACTAGGACACAGGTTTTGAAAGCTCCTGTACAATCTTTTTCAAGATTGCCACATCTGTAGGAACAGGATGTCTCACTGCTTTGCAGATATCCTGAAATAACCCTTCATCAAGGCATATATTAAGGTAAGAGTAAAGAAAGGAACGTACACGCGCATATAGACAGCACATGCATTAGATTTGGAGAAGCCAGCAAGAAAAGCGTGCTTTCCTCTTCCCAGACTGCTGAGCAGCTCCAGGAGGGCTGTCTCTGGTTCGTCCAGCTGGCAAGCTGTGAACTGCATGTGGCTAGCATCCACCAACCCCATACAACGATTTTCACTGAGGTTTTCCCAAGGAGGGCCCAGATGTGAAAAACTGAGCTTCCCTTAATGTAGAGCTCACAACAGATCTGCCTCTACTCTACTCCTATGGAGCGAGGGAGATATGCACTTGTCTCTGGAAAGCAACCGAAAAAGAAGGTAGAAAGGGGATGAGAAGGACTCGAGGTCACCCATCCGTTCACTTGGGACTTGTCTGATTTTGCTTCACAATAGGATACAGTAGAATTGGAACAGGTCTATTAGATCATTGGGTAGATCTTATTTGAAGAGCAGGATTAATATCTTCCCACAGCCATCCACAATGAAGAATGCTTCAGTTGCCAAAATAATCCTGTGCTGAATAGCGAAATCCACAGGTGGCAAGCAACTCTCAGTGAATTTGCTTTCTGGGGTGCTTATTAACTGTACATATTTAACATCAGCACCATTCTCTCAAACACACTAGCGCGTTTTTTTCTGTGGTGCCCTACTGCCTGTTGGCCCAAGGAACCAGCATCCTGGGTTCTGTCCCGAAAGGCTGGATCCGTGCTACCAACTGGTGGGCTGGTCCTTGCCAAGACATTTTTGGAGGAATTATAAAAATCCTTCTTACAAAAGGGAATTATATGCGGTACTTAGGCAAAACAGGCATTCCATTTATAAATATAATTACTTTTGCTATTCCATCATGAAAAAGAATTTAGTAGCGAGGGATACAACAGAGAAAATTATTTATGTGTTGACACTTTCAATATAAATAGAAAACAGATCTGGCTGAAACTAAGTGGGAAATAAARAACATGAGAAAATATGTGAGATTACCAGTTGGGGAGATAACTTATGACCACTCTAGAGAATTCTTTCCAATGGAAGCACTGTCCCTCATCCTGCTTTATGTTTGGATTTTAATTATGTGTGCATTTATCTGACAATTAATGCGCAACTTTGCTTGCGTTTATTGGCAAATTCTATTCTTTAGCCTGATGACCTTGAACATGGCAAAGCAGGTGCTATTCTGCACGGCGAAGAAGAGAACAGGACGTGGCTTGCACRTATTCCCTCTGCTTTAGCGCGCAGGAGCATGGGGTAGGGAAGAAAGGAGTGAAGATGCCAGTGAAGCTCACATGCAGTGACTATATGCAATACTGTCACCTAAGGAACGATTCTGACCTCGTCTCTTGAATTCAAACACACAATCCTTTTACTTAGGCTGGTTGTCTGGATATGGCCTTTACTGCAAGTGTTCTGCTTTAGATTTGTGAAGAATATTTTTATCCAGCATCTTCATTCTTAATGATATTAATGATTTATCACATATGGTGCACTATATTTTTATAAAGCTGCAAGATACCATGGTGATTAACACCATATGAGGACCTAAATAGAAGGGAACAGAATAACAGAAATGTCCTCCCAGCAGATATAGGGCTTTGGTGTGTTTTTAGGAAATGTATCTCAGCTGCATGATTTTACTCTGGACATAAGAATTGTAGGAGTTCCATAATAGAAGACTGTACTGTACTTGATAATGCTGTAGAGAGAACAAGAGACCTTATGTTTAATTTCTCCCTAGCTTTAATTAGGATTCTCAGATCAATTATGTAAGGAGAGATTGATTAGTCTAGCTCTTTTGATCATAAAGATTTATTACTTTGATTTAAGAAGGCAGGAGGAAAAAAAAAAGAACCAGAAGTATCTCCTTGTGTTTGTGTGTGTGTGTGTGTATATAAATGTATATTATACATTTATATACATGTGCTTTTATATACATATGTATGTATGTATGTATGTATGTATGTATCCCTCACCATGTTTCCAGTAGGAAAAAGATTCCAGCCTCAAAGAGCCTTGCAAATTTATCCTATCGATATCCCAGTCCCCACACAAACTCTACTCCCTGAATCAATACGGTAGTGAGAAACTACTCACATTTTACCTGCCCGTTCAAACCCTTTGAAAGGCTGGAGACCGGCAAAGGTTGCTTTAAACGAACGCGCTACGGGCAGGCACACTGCGGGCTGCTCCAGCACGCCCACAGCCCTTCTCTCGAAACAGCCGTCCTCACCCGCTCGGGTTTGGGCCGCCACTAGGAGAGCAGCTCCCCTCCGCTTTACTGGATCCAAAGCAAGGATTTAGCTAAAGCAYGGCAGGCCAGGAGAAAAGGGGATCGTTTCCAAACGCTGGCACGCACTAAGCAGCCAGCCTGGGGCTGCCAGGGAGAGTCAGGGTGAAGCTGGTGCGGCGTGAAGGGGCTCGACGTGAAGCTTTGGCTCCTGCCGGGCTCCCGTGGGAGACGCCGGAGGGGCTGGGGACGCCGAGGGGCTGGCTGCAGGACGGGCACCCGTGGGTGCCCATCGCTCCTGGGGCCTGGGGCTGCAAGGAGAGCCGGGAGGTGAGCGCCAGCAGCTCCCCGTGCATCTCCCCTGCGGCAGCGCAGCAGAGGTGGAATAAAAAAAAGCATCGGGGAAAAGGCAGTTTCTGCTAAGCTGGTCACTAGCAAAAAGAGGCAGCCAGGCCCCCGAGGAGGCTCTCCTTGCCTAAGGATGAAATGGGATTAGGATGGTAACGCTTGCTCCGCTGTAATTAAGGTGGTGTCAGGATTTTCATTAAAAAGTTTGTTTTCATTGAGGGGCTATGGCTCAGAGAAAATTTTTGCTTGAGGCTGAAATATAACATTGGTCTCTGCTAGAAAATGCATGCACTGCTTTTATGATGTATATAATTTAGGTATCTCAATGTAGTCTTGACTGTGGAGGCTCTACTATTGTTTCCATATGTATGCAGCTAATTGGCTTCAAACATAAATTAAAGAAGTAAAGGATTGAATTCTGGCTGGACCTTATATAGGTGACACGTCCCCATTGATTGTCTGCAATTAACTTCCAAAACCAAAGGCCAGATTCTGCTGTTCTTACTCAGACAAGTTGTTCTGCTGAAGCAAACCGCCGCAAACAGGATTGGGCTCCCAGCGTTTACCAGGCTTCAACCCTCGACACCTGCCTCTCCCACACAAGCGAGGCCATCCAGTCTAGTTCCTGGCAAAACTGGCAATAAATGACAACGTTACCTCTGCTAATAGTATCTAAATTCCTATTATCATAGCACTGAAGATCTCTTATCAGGAACCAGGACCCCCGTGCCATAGGTGCCATGCAAAACACAGGACGAAAATATAGTCCTGCTCACAAAAATTTATGATYGAATGCATGTAAACAGACCATTTTCCCTGTTCCATGGCCAGGTTCTCATTATTCCTGTTAAGTAACCTGAGTGTAACGCACCACTCCTGCAAACAGCAAACACTACTGAGGCGTTTATTTAACTTTCTGCATGATAAAGTCCTAACTTCACACCAACCACTCGATAGTCTTTCCCTGGAGGCGCACRCAAAGCGGCCAGCTACCGCCGCGTGTGCTTGCTGCTGGCTGTGCTTTGGCTTGCATGTATCTGCAACCCAGCCAGCATTCAGCCCAAGAGATGTACTGGTTTCAGATACTAATTAGATTTTACTCAAACTATTGGCACGCTACCTTTCTGGATAAAAAAAAAACCAAACATGCAACTAGAAATCTTTCATAAAAGATCCTCTCTCCACTGCCCACCCCCACAAATATGTCAAAAYGAAAATTCAGAACATTAATGATTATGAAATCAGTTTCATAAGGTTGTAAACAAGACACGAAGCGCCACAAACCAGGCAAGTCACAAAGAACGGAACAGAATGAAGTTCAGAAGTAACTTTACGGATGCTTTACGTAACCTCATATGGATGCTAACRATATGCAGCATAACACAGTACATACAGTGCATCGTTCTCTGTAAGAAAAGATTATATAAACTGCTAGTTTCGGAAGAATTTAAGCATTCCTGCAAATGCTTAAACATGGAACAAGCTMTAGTCAGGTAGGTAGCTGTCTTCGGTAAAACTATTTATGCCCAGTTTAGTTACTTATCTGCCCAGTTTAGCATCTCCAGGATCACGGCCTTTGTACGGAATAACACTTTTACCGAATTTCAGTACAGTGAATCAGCTAACACTTCTTAAAATGGTAAGATTCCAGTGTAAGCAAGCGATGCTTTTACTAAGTGCAAACATGCAGAATTAATATACCTAATCAATAAAACTTCTCCACATAGGAAAGTATTATTAATACTACTGCCACAGCCATACAGGTCAGGCAAGCCTAATTCCTCACGTGGATGAACTTACTCAGATATGAGTACATTTTTTGATTTCATTTAAATTACTTGGAAAGAAGTTAGAGTTAATGTGAAAAGAGCCAGACGATGCCAGCGTGAATGCGTCTACATGAGGGTTATAGTATAACCACTAGTTTTAAATTCACACTTTGGCTTGCACAAAAAGAACATTTTCTTATGAAGATAAAAGCCTCCACGTGTAATAACTCGATATATAGACAAGCCCTAGGGGCTTGCATCTTGAGCACTTAACATTTTTGGCCCTGTCTTAATGGATAAAAAAGGTGTGTTTCTTAGTCACATTAGCCCAAAGTAGCTTAATAGGATGAAAAGGCCTTAGGCTTTGGCGAGACGAAGGTGTAAAGGTGTGATGTTAGCACATACATCACAGCGCGGGCAAGGCTGCCTTTAACACGGACCGAACTAATCAAGTTAAAGCAGGCAGGGGAGGGGGAGCCTAGAGCTGAGCGCGACTGTCTGAGCCCACGTTCATACCCCTGCTCGAGACCAGGTTGTGCGGGGAGCAGCCGCTGCAGAACACAAGCCGTGATAGTTCATGGTGGAAAGCAAGTGAGAAAACCAAGAACTGAAACTTTGAAGTTTAAGTTAACTTTTTAAAACTTTTTTTCCTCAAAGACCATGAACTGTACTGCCTCCAAAAAGAGTTTACACGATGTGTCCATCGCTCCGGAGCACCCGATGCCTGAAATTCTGCGGCTGGCTGGGAATGCTGCTGCGCACCAGAAGCGAGGGTCAGCCCCAGCAACCAGCATCTCGCCAAACCGCTGGGAAAGTCGCCACCGCCCGAGGGAATGTCGTACCCAACATCCAGGCTGGGCTGCTGCCTGAAGAAAGACAGAGCTACGAGATGACAAGGAAGCAAAACTGATGAAAAGGAGAAACAAACATTTCAAGTTTAAAACCAGACTTCTGCAACGCATTCGTTAGCATATGACAATTAACATACGCTAACATTTCTTTTTTTTAGTCCAGCCAAGTTTAGAACAAAAAAACTGGGAGTCACGTATTTGTATGACGCAATCCTGACTTTGCCACTTGATTTAGGCCTTGTTTACAATTCCTTAAAATTATCTTGGGTTTTCTTGATGCAGAAAGAACAAACCAGTTGCTCAGCTATTTCTGAACTCCTTAGGGGAGCACTAATGCCCGTGCCGCAGGCGGTGAGGACCCCCAGCTCCACACCGCCCCTTTCTCCTGCCGTTTGCCGCTCTTGCGGCACGGATGGTTAAATGGGATGTGCCCAGCACAAGAATCTCCCCGGTTTTCAAAGCAGCAGATTGAAGGGAGCAGGTGTTGACTGCAGCGTACGATTAGCAATTTAGCACTGGTTAAAGACAAAGTGTCTTAATGCATTAAACATTTAAAAAGTTAGCATGTTGCCAACCTCGTTTGTTGAATGACGTCTTTGTGATAACTTGATCTTTTCTGCTATGCAGAAATATGTTCAAAGAGAACAAAAACTAAACTTTTTATTTATTTTATATAGAATAGTGAATGATCATTAAACTGGTAGGGTTCTGAACTATCGTTGTAGAAGAGACACTATCTGGATCCCATTCCAGGTAGAACCTGGAATCACCTCATTTCTTAGCATTTCTGTTACATAGATCGTTTTGGTGGTACAACAGTATTTACAGGACCTGTTCCTCTAATATTATGTTTTTGCTATAAGAACGCGTGTTTTTCAGACAGAGACAATTTATATTAGGTGGGTAGCTTTGGCCAGATATCAAAGTTTTCCTGGCAGAGCCGCTCGAGCATCCTGCATCAGCAAGGCACTCCTGCACTGGATTAATGCTTGGTGGTACAACTTCTCCTAGCTTTCCCCCGCCTTCGTTGAGTGATACAAATAATGCTAGCAAAGACRGTGTCCTACAGTTGCATCTCCACTTCCGGCTGCTGTTCACGAGTGTATTCCAGTCCTACATGCTTCTTCACACCTTTGATTGCCACAGCAATGGCAGCAGCAGTTTACAGACTAGACCTGCCTAGCTTTGTTCGGACACGTAGCTGGAGGTGGTGCGTGTTAACGATAGTTATAACCAATGGGCATAAGTCCCTTAACAACCTCTGCTCCTAGACCTCGCGACACCAAAACTAATTTTGTCCTGCCTCCGCTAGGATTTTATGTTGCAATAACAGTGTCAATATAAAAAAACAACCAAGAAAAATGTGAAGCACTTAGTTAAACGCACGCCTCCTTTTGCATAAAAGAAAAAGCCCAAAGCACAGCTACCTGCGGTTGATTGAAAGGTATTAAACGATGTTTACACAGGAGGGCTGGATGAACCATGTGTGGACAAGCGAATCTAGTGATTTTGCTATTTCTGCTGTGGGGTGCGACTGAGTTATGCCACATGCAGCTGATTCGAGCCCACAGCACGCTCACGTGTCTGAGCTCGGATCAATTTGCACATGCACAGTGGCTCTGACACATCCYAGACTCATCCCGGCCGCTGCGCACGCGCGGCAGATCTGCACATGCACAGTCATTATTTCAGGAGATGGCCATTTTTTTTTAACAGACCAGATGGCAACCTGGCAACCCTAGCGAAAGCCACACCAGTGCTCCTTGTGTGCAGGTGCTACGGCCTCTCGCTCCCCCTCCTCTGCCTCCCCTCAGCTCCTTTTCTCTCTGCTCCGGCCAAGTCTGAGCCTGTACAGCGCTAACCGCTTTCGCTTCGGTTATGCTAACTTGCCCGAGTTAACAAAATTCAAGGTACTTTCTTCATGTTAGTGCATAAACAGACAGGTTCCCATATCTGAGGTCATATAAGCAGTGGACCTTTTCAGTCATTTGGAGACGTGGTAAGACAAACATTTAGCAAGCTGTTTTTTCAGTTTGGCAGAAATTAGTACATTTGCAATTATAGGGCCAAAGAAGTCATGACAGCAATCCAGCTGGTTCCTCTTGTCTTTGCATGGTTGGGCGAAAGAGTTGTCTTTATATATACATAAACATGTATACGTACATGTATATGTGCGCGTACAGATAGTTATATGTATTACCTGTATTTCCATATATAGACAGGTAGTGGTCCTTATTATTAATGTCACAAAGATCTAATTTAATCTCCCACAAAGCTAGGAAGCGAATCAATGGAGACTCTCTTTTTTGTTATGAAATGGCTCCCAGGAAAACGGTCCAGCCACAGCACGCAATTTGTAACGTGGTGTTTCTGAAGATGCCAAGCAAAAATTCTGGGGAGGAAGAAGAGCGAAAAGGTCCGGTCGGCTCCGTGTTTGTTTTGGGGTCGAGAAGGGCGACTCGCGTTGGCCTCTCCCTGCTCTCCCCGACGCGGCCGTGCGCTGCCCCGCGCAGCTGTTTTCATCAGCAGCTGGGCAGCAGCCCCCAAGCAGGGGCGACGCGGCACCGGGCCGAGCCCCGCCGCCCCCGCCGCCCGC
>NW_020451216.1:2222584-2241772 GCF_003343035.1 Apteryx rowi | reverse complement strand
GTCGCACTGGCGGCGGGGGCGGGGGGGAGGTTACCCAGCAGGGCAGCGGCAGCGCCGGGATCCCCTCCCCACCCCGCGGGCTCCCTCCTCCCCCTCCGCCGCCTTCCTCCTCCTCCTCCCCCTCCCTTTTTTTTATTTTCGCCCTTCCTCCTCCTTCTTTCCCCAAAGTTAAACTTCCTGCTCCCGGCCCGGCTGGGAAGGGGACGCGCGGCCCGGCCGGACTCGGCCCTCGGCACACACAACAGCTGGAGCTGTCAAAACTTCCTCCGCCCGGCCGCGGCCCCGGCCCCGGCCCCCGCCGCCTGCGCCGCCTGCTCCTCCTCCGCCCCCGGGGGCTCCGCGCGGGGGGAGGGCGCGGGGCCAGTGTACAATGAAGCGGCGGCCGCCGCAGCCGGGCCGCGCCGCCGCCGGAGCCGCCGCCAGCCGCCGGGGCCTCTGAGGGGGAGCCGCCGCCTGGCGCTCGCTCGCTCGCTTCACCTCGCCCAGCCCCGGCGGACCGCGCCGCGCCGCGCCGGGGAGGGGGTGTTATTGTGTGCGAGACCCTTCCTTCCTGCCCCCCCGCCGCCGCCGCCCGCCTCCCGCCGCCCTCCCCATGCTGCTCCCCCTGCTACCTGTGCTGGTCGGCGGCGGCTGAGGCCAGCGATGCGCGGCGGAGGTGGAGGAGGCGGAGGTGAGGAGGCGAGGAGCCGCGGGAGCAGGAGGAGCATCGGGATCCCCATCACCACCATCCTCATCTTCACCCTCATCACCATCATCCATGTGTCTCTCTCGTCCTGCTGACTAGGATGTCAACGGAGGACAAGAGTCTGGCGGCGGCGGCGGCGGAGCCGCCTCGGCAGCAGCAGCCCCCCGAGCCCGGAGCTCCCCCCGCAGCCGCCGCCGCGGCCGCCGCCACAGACAAAAGACCTAGGGGCCGGCCTCGCAAAGATGGCGCTTCCCCTTTCCAGAGAGCCAGAAAGAAGTAAGTTGGGCGGCGGAGCGTGCGAGGCGCGGAGGGGCCGGGGGCAGGCGGCCCGGCGCGGGCAGAGCTGTCAGCGGCGCCGGGCTGCTCGTCGCCCCCTCCCTCCCTGCTGCCTCATGCCATTTTGAGAAGGGGCCTTCTTTCTTCTCCTCCTCTCCCCTTTGCACTTTCCCCTCCTCCTCCTCCTCCTCCTCCTTCTTCACCTTTGTCTTCCTCCGCCTGCTTTCCCTTTTCACTTTCCTCCTGCCGTCCCCGTTCCTTTTCTTTTCCTCTTTCTTTGGAGTTTCTCCTTAGCTCTTCCCCCCTCTCTTCCTCCTCCCCCCCCCTTCCTTTGCACCTTCCCCCTTCTCCTTTTTGGGTCTCTTCTCCTCCAGGACGCTCGGTTGCCTTCAGCGTCGTCTGGATATTCTTTACTCAATGGTAGTTCGTCGCTGGGTATTTTCCCCCCTTTTTTTAAAAAGAAAGGAACGATGGTTCTTGCCCTAAGTGGATGGCTACGAAAACACTCCCCCCCCCCCCAACCCAGACGGGTGCGGACGCACACACACAAAGTTTAGGCAGGAGTTTCTGCGGCACCGCCTCGCTCGCCGTGTGCTCGGCGCTGCGGAGCGGCCGAGGGCAGCTGTCAAGCAGCCTCTCACGGAGGGACGCGGCGGCCGCGCCGCTGGGACGGGGAGGCTGCCGAGGGCGAAGCACAACAAACACCGGCGGGGGAGGGGGGGGCGGGGGGCTGCCTCCTCCTCCTCCTCCTCCTCCTCCTCCTCTTCCTCCTCCTCCGGCGGATTTCCCTTCGCCGCAGCCAGGCGGGCACAGCCCGGGCAGTGCCCCGCAGGCCGGCGGCGAGGGGCGGGCGCGGCGCTCGCGCGGGGGGGGAGGGGGGGCGCGGCGCGGCGCGGGCGTTCGTTAGCCCCAACGGCCGCGGCGCGCGCCCCAACGGCGGCGCGGGGACCCCCGGCGCTTCGTGCTCGTCTCGTCTCTGCGCCGGGCGGCGGCGGCGCAGGCAGTAAGCGGGGGGGAGGGGGCAGGTGGAGCGCGGATCCCTTGGCCCTGGGCACGCCGAAGTCTGGGCAGAGGTAGCGCCCAGGCGCGACTTTGACGCGCCAGGAGGCTCGGCGATATGGGCGAAACGGCGCGTTTGCTTGCTGTAACGCTGACAGGGGTTGGGTGTCGCGTCAGGAGGCCCGATGCCCGCGGCGGGGGCAGCGCCGCTGCCGCCCGCGCTGCGCTGCCTTGGGGCGGCTTTCGCGTGCGGCGGGTCTCGCCGTGACAGAGCTTGCGGAGGCGGTAGCGGGACAAAGGTGGGCTAAGGCGGCTTCAGGGGACGCACCGTGGTCTTCGGCCCCGGAGGAAGCCTGCGTGTTGTAGAGTTGGGTTTCGAGTTTGTTTCCCTTTGTTTTAAAGGGACGCTTTCAGCCTGACATCAGTTGAGTCTGTTTAAGCAGGTGAGTTGCTGGTACTCGGTTAAATGCCCACCGCAGCCGGCTCAGTCATTTTCGGGGTTTCCCTGTGAAATGACAAAACACTGGAAGGGAATTCTTCTGGGCAGGAAATAAACACACGTAAAGAAAATACTTTATTATAACCTGAATTTTTTTTTACATATTTATGCTGCATAAATATTCCAAGACAGACCTCTCATTAGTTAGGGATATCTGGATGATTTTTATTCCTGTTGATGAGTTTCCCTTGAAACATTTTAATGTTTACCCCCTGTTTTGGTGAAGATGCATCATACACTGCTCCTTCCTTCAAGAATCTTACATTTTTGCTTAGTGTAAATTTTCTTATAATGCTAGTTGAAAGTAGTTGGCAAACATATATTCATTAAAGTTTTTAAGTTCATCAGATTTACACTTCAGTTTGACATACTTCAGTTTTATATCTATGTACAGAATCCAAGCCTTATATAGGAAACCTTTGAGTTTTTATTTTAAAATAAGTTTTAGGAAGGAAAATATGAATCCATCTGAAGTGTAGCAGTCTGCTCAAAAAGCCACAGAGTATAAAAAGTGAGCTTCTCTTCAAGTAAGGATTCTCAAAATACTATTATTTTTGAAAATTGCCATTTCTTTTGTACCAACTTGAGGTTGTGTACATGCTTGGTGAAAAGTGGGTGTTACAGAGGTAATTCCATTTTTGGTTAGACTTGTGGTTTTGTGGGAATATTGTCAACTAGTATTAGCAGGAAATAAATATCTTCTAGTAAAAATATTTACTAATCTTGACACGAGTATAAACATTTGCATAAGAGCCAGAAATGAAATTAGCTGAGACAAAAATGAAAATGACTAAATACTCTTCTTCTCCGCTTTACTGCTGTCTGATGTGGGACTACAACCTAATCACCTGTATCTTTATGGAAAACCAGTAATATTGGTAAAGGTGTTGTACACTGTAAGTCATAAACACTTTTAAAACTAGGTTTGTATCAGCAGTAATGATTTTCTAAGTTTTTCACAGAGTAGATGAAGACTGGACTTTTTTAGTTGTATTTGTTTTTGGAAAAAATGGTTTCATTTTATAAGTTTTACTATTTAAGCAATACTGATTACAATTAGCTAAGCAGAGGCAGAAATAAAACAAGTAAAAATAATTTCTGTTATTTTCATATAACTGCTTGGATATGTCTTCCTTTTCACTTCTGCACTTTCCAGTTGGATTAATGTGCCTCATGTAAACCAGATAAAAGAGCATATGTCAGACCATTTTCTGAACTGCAATCACATGTCTAAATCACTATTAGCCATTCAAATTGTTCAACCGCTTTATCCCATTATAGGAAATGTTCCATTGAATGTTCGGTCTAAGTGCAGCCTAAGTAATGATAAAACTAAGAGCCCTGCATTAAAACAGCATAGCCAAAATAGAGTATTTCCTGAGCAATGGACGTCTCCATTAAAGAACAATATAGAATTTGAAAATTCTGTAGGTTGGTATTTTACCTTCTGGAAGGCCGTGTATTTAAGAATTTGATGAGTTTAAGCAGACCGATGGAGAACAGCCTTGAATCTGCTTCTGTGAGATGCCAAGGATTCACAACTCTTCACAAAAGCAGACCTGTCTTAAGGGAGCACGGAGTTTTTCCAGTATGGCAGTTCTGTTTAAGTCTCTGTTGTCCTGCATTTTGCCTGTTTTTTAATAAATTATTAAAAATGGCAGTGGTACTGCAAACAGGTATGTATGAGAACTAGTTGAGGTTACCTTTAGGTGATGAACTGGGAATCAGCTTGTGCACTGAAATAGAGAATTGTTTGTGGTGTCGGTACCTGGAGAGTTACTGCTTGTAGAGAATTATGTTAGAACAACTTTTTGTTATTATTTGAAGGAAGGGCGTAACTGATTGTATAGCTCTGTGAATAGCATTGTCAGGAGGCGTAATCTTAGGTGAACAGTTCATTTTTATTATATGTATTATAATTGTGCCTAGAGGCCAGGGCACCATTACACTGCATACAGTACAAATGCATAAGCAAACATTGCTTCTGCACAAACAACTTCATAATCTAAATGTAAAGATAAGACTGYGTGTAAATGTAAGAAATGTCTTGGGAAAGCACAAGGGAGCAGTGGGAATGCTATGAGCAGGAGAAGAACATGCAGAAGAAGTTCAAGTACTCTGGCTGTCTCAGCATTGGTGAATGATTCATAGGCATCAGACTCGGAGGAGATATTTAAAGGAGGGTAACATTGTCACCCTGAGGATTTTCACAGATAACTTGTTTCCTGCCTGAAGTGCTAGACAAACACTCATATTTTCTTCCTTACATTTTGATGACTGGGTATCTGCACAGAGCAGAGGTAGAAACTTAAGGCGTAGAGCTAGGATAGGCCATGCAGCACCTTGAATCTGAGAATGAGTAGGTCGTTCTTGATATGATCCATAAGGAAGAAAGAAAAATGCAAAGAACTGTAATCAAAGCAATGAATGAGGAAAATATTTTTGTAATATCAACTTTCAAATGAATTTAAAAGGTGTCAAGATTGCACTTACCAAAGCCAAAAAGGAGAAGAAAGTTGCAGTACAGAAGATACAAAATAATGAAGAAAGAAACTTTCAGGTGTATGGTTAGAAAGAAGAACCTGTATCTTGCTAATCTAGTATAGAAGAAAGTGGAAGTATTTAGGGACCATSTTGTTGTGTGGCCTGAAATCTTGGAAACTTAGCTCCTGTACTTGGATTATACCTTGGCTTCCAGGTCATGGGTCTGAGTGGCAGGAATGTTGTCAAAAAGAAGTTGCAGGGGAAAGTATTGGTTCAGTTTTGACTGTGCTGGCATTGTGTAGACAGCTGGTTATTTGTGAAAATGTATCAGAATAATATTGTACAGGTGCAGTAAACATTTTTGTGACATATTTTAAGTACTAGAGCTTTGTTAATCTACCCATGCTATAAGCAGCACAAACAGATATATCTTCTTAGAAAAAGTTTAGCAGCAAAAGTCTCCTTAATTGTGGTCACGGTAACAATTATTCTATAAGTTAGTACGTAAATTCATTTTAAATTTARTTTTCAGTATCCATTAGACTTTCAATATATGCTACTAATCATTTTTGCAAATGTGTGTAGTTTAAAACAGCACAGAATAATGGTTTCAAAAAGCTTGAAATTTGTCTGTTGAAAACTTTCTGTGTGCTTATTTGTAATTACTTATGTTTTAATTTTTGCCCGAGTATTTCATTACTTACTTTGACCAATGTCAGCTGCAGTAGGCTTTCCAAGACCATTGATTTCACACATGCAGATAGTTTTGTAGACACGTAAGCATAGTATATTTGCCAGGAAATAACTATTTAAGAATTTTTATCATTAATCATCATAACTGCATTTGCATTAGGGCAAGCCAATATTTAAAGATATCTACACTCATTTCAGAAGAACCTTAACATGACTGGATGCATTCCCTTCATAGCTCAGCAATATTTCCTTAGTTCATCACACACCTTCTGTCAGATACTTATTAGTATCTTTACTTTTCTGATATGTTCTCACTTCAAAATTTAACATTTGCAAATGTAAAATTTATATTGTGTGATAAAATGAAAACATAGATAAATATGTGCTTACAGTTAGGGACAGTCATTATTACCTGGAAAGACTGAAGTCTTTGGATGGATGGACTTTGTACAAGCATTGTGTGGATAAGGATTAAGATCCTAAGCAAAGCGTGGCCTATACTTCTGACTGTACCAGCCACGTATCAGAGTGTTTGGCTAAAAGCCAGAAGGTGCATATTGGATCACACAGTGGGGAGAGATGAGGGAGTGGAGTACACTTCGTAGTCRGGACGCGATGTTGGCTCTTTGAGGGCCCAGATGGCCCACGGTAGAAGAGGACTGAGCTACATGCAGCACRGTCCCATGGGTGCTTAGGGATGTTCTCTCCAGCAGCCAATGCTACGTTATGTCCTCCATCACCTGAGGAATTCACATTACCTTGCAAATCCTTTGCTGTCATATGTTGTTCTTGCACAAGAGCCTGGCTTAAACTCCTCACAAATCCCTTCTGTTTGGGAGCTTCTGGCAAATGGTCTCTATATTAATCTTTTGATTTTCAGTTCTTCATAGAGCTTGTGTGATGGACGACCATGAAAGTTGTTATACCTACTGGGTTTTATAGACTTGTTTTGCAATGTTGTCAGAGTTGATGAATGTTCATTAACATGCACTGTTGTCTTCATTTGTGTCTTAAAGGTGAGTGAGTTTAGGCTTAACGTTGGAAGTGGATTTTGCTCTATAACCTTAGCCTACAATTTTCACAATTTAAAACAGACCACATTTTCAAATGAAGAATGCTTTGAGATATTTTTGCCTTGCAGTTTTCAGTTTTGCTTGTTAGTTTATTAATGTTTGTATTTGATAATCCATTGGACTTACGTAGCACTTTTCATGAAAGGATCTCCAAGAGCTATCAGACAGTAATGGAAAAGCAAGACAGTCTTTGAAATCTGTACATGTTATGTACATTGGTCATAAGGCATGTCTTTGCAGAGGGAGGAATAAGAACCCAGTCTCTTGGTTTCCACACTCTGATCCATCTACCACCAGGCATTAATTCAATGACATAAGAGACTTTTCACAGCTCAAAAAAAAATAAAATACCTCAATTTTCTTGGCTTTGCTTGTGAATATTCTTTTTTTTTTCCTGTTAACATGTCRGACTCCTTCTAACTTCTTATCATTGTTCTTTCTTAAGATAAGTAATAGGAAATGGACATTTCTAATCTTTGTCCCTCTTTGAGCTGAGAGATGGTTTTCCAAGGCAGTTAGATTGCCAAGACTAAGTAAGCTCCGTCATTCTCAGGCTGGAGTTGTTGTTTTTTTCTTCCTAGGTCCACCTGTTCCACAGTATTTTTGGGGGGCAGGGGAGAATCAGGTATAACTAGTCAAAATAGAATTTCCTTATCAACCACTAAGGATTGTGCCTTGCTATTATTGTACACCAATGCTGTGGATTTAACTCTTTGGGAAATAGTCATATGTATACTAAAATATTATGAAATGGTAAATAATTAAGCTATTAACAATTCCAAAAAGCACTGACAATTTTTCTCCTTTCTATCACAATATATTATTTTTAATACATTTAATATATTTAATTACTAATTCTTACAGTTTGCATGTTGCAAACATTAATACAGCTAAGCAAATTTTTACTGTAGCAAATAGTTTGCTATTGAAATAACTTGCATTGCATTCTGTGCGTTTTTTTTAACTGTCCAGTACTAGAAGATGACACTAGACATTCCCATTTGTGCCATTCCTGAGTTCATCAGGTGGTGTAATCAAAATGAGTTTGGGCACTTGCTTCAAGAACTACACTGAGTAAGTTTTCTAATAGCAGCAGTGCCTTCATTCTTTCAAAAGAAAGTCAGACAAAGTAGGAAAACCCCCCAAAATCTAAAATATTCATTATTTTGAGGAACACAGGCAGCGAGTACACGGACTGCATCAGGTGGTTATTTTCCCCAACCACCATAAATCTTGAGCTGGTTCTGGCAGCGAAAGCAGAAGCAGCGCTGCCCTCCCTGTGCTACCAGCTGTTTGTTCTCTGCCTTGTGCTGACCCAGGCGTTTGTGTAGCCGTGTGGTGAACTGCATTGGGAAATTGATCTGGGTTAAAACTAACCTGGCAAAGAAACGTGTTTGTGATAGCATAAGGGAGGAGGCCAGTGCGAGCAGCCAGGGTGCAGAGAGGCAGAGCTACGTCTTTTGATAGTACTGCCAGCTTAAAGGATCTGTGAAGCTATAGCACTGGTTCTGTGAAATTTGAGGGTTTTTTTTTTTTTTTTGGCTCATTCATGTGAATTCTTTCATATAGGAGTTCTTACACGAGTTTGTGGGAGATTTCTACAGCCTGTARTCATGTTATATGTGCTGGTTGGTTGGTTAGAAAAATGCAGTAGAGAGGGCTCTTCACAGCATTTAGGCAGGTGGCTTGTTCTGATCTAACTTACTACTGCGCCAAACCTGCCTGCCTGTCTGCATTGATTAAATAAGGAACATAAGAAACTTGGGTTCTAACTTTGATCCTCTGAATTACTCTTAAATTAAATGTTTAAAGTACCCTAAATTAATAGTCTACGTAAAATGTTTTATGTTAATAACTAGTTTATGGTATTCTAGAGGCACCTTCCTACAAATATGCCAATATACAGGTATTATAATAAAATAACACTGTATCTAGCCCCTTTCAGAATATTCTCCCCTTTAATACATTTGGAAGTGTTTTTATTATGTCACACATGCACCAAATCCTATTGCCAGCCATTCCAATATAAATATAATTACTAATTGGAAATGCTATACTTATCAACATTCTAATTGTTATTGTTGAGGAAGCTGTTGGAAACCCTATCAAACTAGGAAATTTATCCCCAGAATCAAGGGATTTTCTCTTCTGCTGCTTCATTACTGACAATAAATTCTTGTCAACAATAGTTTTAATTAGGCTAGCAGAAGAAATCRGCATTAGAAAACTTCACCAGCTTTTTGATTCCATCTATTATGTTTTTATAGTCCTCAGAGTATGTGCAGTTGAATCACTTGCATGGCAGAGTAAAATAGCACAAGTTTTGGTAGTGCAGATGTGGTCCAAACGTGCAGTTTCTGCAGCTAACCACCTATCTGCATTTTGTGCGATTGTTTCAGAGTACCGGCTGGAAGTCTTAGCTAATCCAGAATGACTTCTGGCATGTCACAAGGCTGGGGGGAACCAGGCTTCTTGGGATAACAGCTTCTTCCTCCTGTCTTTCTCTGGCAATCACGACCATCTACAGTGTTGCTAGTTAAAGTTTTCTCATCAAAACATGGTAAGATAGCTTCACAGTGTTCTCAGTAAAGGGAAGAGCTATGTTGTATCAAACTTTAGGGAGGATTATTGGTTAGTAAGCCATTTCATAGGTTTAAAATGGGAATTACTATAGGATTKTTTTCTGAAGTGTGGAGTTCAGAAGCATAATTCATTGTTTTTTAATAAAATGAATATTTAGTTCCATAATACTGCCATACACAAATGGAACTGTAGGGCCACAGAAGACTTAAGGGTCATCTTGTTCATTCTTCTGTACTATTTCTGACAAATGTTTCTCCAACTTTTTTTTAACATATTCAGTGAATGCAATTCCACTCTATTCCCAGGTAATCAGTTTCAGTAATTAATTTTCTAAAATATAAAATAATATTCCTTGCTGCTGATTAAGCCAGTTTTGTCTTGTACTACTGACAGTTAAGTCTTTGCACAGTTGTTACGGAGAACAATTGTCCCCTTATTATAACAAACTTTTATTCATTGGGAGATTGTATTGTCTTCTTTGTTCTGCACTGGACAAACTTAACTGCTCTTGATATATATTCTAGAATAAGATTTGCCTTCATTGATAACAGCTTCATGCTGTTGACTTACCTATTACATCTTTCCAAAGTTTACTAGTCTTTATTAAGTTTCTTTCTGTTCATTTGGGCCACTTTTCCATTTATCAAAACTATTTTAATTATCACAGAATTGCTGAGGTTGGAAGGGACCTCTGGAGATCATCTAGTCCAACCCCCCTGCTCAAGCAGGGTCACCTAGAGCACGTTGCACAGGATTGCATCCAGGCGCGTTTTGAATATCTCCAGAGAAGGAGACTCCACCACCTCTCGGGGCAACCTGTTCCAGTGCTCTGTCACCCTCACAGTGAAAAAGTGAAATTATGATTTTGTCCTGTAAAAGTGTTTATAACCCTCCTCCTTCATGCACATCCTGAAGGAAGGAGCTTCCTTGAAATGTTCTCCCACCTTGACAGAAAATAATTTGCAAATAGATGCCCTTTGAATGCTACTTGTTTATCGTTGCCCACGTGTCTTTAGGCAGCTTCATCAGGATTGTGTTATCAAAGATGATCGCTAATGGTTTAGAGATCGCTTCTGTTTTTCTTAAGTACAGTGTGAATTTTATCCAGTCCTACTGACTTGAATTTCCCTGACTATTTGGCCATAATAAAAAAAAAAAAAAAGCAGTTTTTAGTATTTGGTTATAATTAATCTGTTTTATGAAGGCTGACGGACAGAGAACAGCCTTTGATTCTGTTTTGTTATCCATTTGTTCTTCTTTTACGTGTTACGTACCTGACTTTTTTTGTCTTTATTTTTACTTCTAAAGTATTTTTGACACTTTTGTTTGCCTTTTGTATTGCACAGTGGTAATAATGCATGCTGTGCTTTTATCTCTTCCAATTTTTATCCCTGACTGTTTATACTGTTCCTTTATCCTCATTAAATGCCCTTGTTTCCATTTCTGACATGATTCTTTTTACTTTCAGACCCTTATTACTTGCTGCTTTTGATACAGCCCATATTGTTCTTACTGCGTTTCCTATCTTTCCTCTGGGCTGGAATAGTTTGCCATTGTGTGTGTTCTAATATAACTGCCAGCCCTCCTTCAAATTATATTCTCAAGAGATTCTAGCAACAAGTTCAAAGAGTTTGTTGAAATTTGCTTTTCTTATTGCAGTTAAATGAAGATAAGATTTGTTCTCCTTTTTCTATGGCTTTCATTTTTCTTTTTCCTTGGGATAGCGAATGTTTCTTGTTACCACTTTCAGCCAAATTACTGTACGTATTTAGATTTTAAACTGAACCCCTCCCAAATTGCAAGTGTGAAATAACTGCTCTCCTGACATCCTCAGCTTTGTGAAACCATTGTCCTCAATGTTTATCACAACAATGTTGGGCTGTTCGTTGTTACTTTGGTTTTCCATTAGATGTCTGGATGATTAAGGACTGCCATTACCCTCAAGATACACGCTTTGAAAGCTTCTGTTGCTTAAAAAGACTTGCCCATCTTCACCTCATTTGGTCAGTGGAACAGTTTTTCTCCTAGCCTTTTCAGTTCCTTAGTCCCTGTTCCCATTCCCTGTCATTTATGTTTTTGGTTTCTGCTCCCACTTTTTTCCTCCTCCTTTTTTTTCATCCTGTAGAAAAAGCATGGGATTATTGAGTGTTTTTTTTGTGTTTTTTTTCTTAACCTGTCCCACTGAAATTTTAGAATTGGATGAGAACAGAACTTCCCTTAGAAATGGACCAGACACAAAAGGGAACTTCAAAATAAAATTTGTATAAAGGTAGAAGACTCGTTTAAGTTTCTTTAAATCTCGTGATTGCTAGATCTGGCTAATTTTTTATWGTGTGTTTTGTATTGATTAGTTGAACGGTTGTACCTGGCAATAGTGTAGTGTTCTGGGACCTGAAACACTCTGCTTCTTCCCAGCGGCTGTGGCAGTGCTCATAAATAATGCTAGGGAACATTCTGAGTCACCAGAACACCATCGTCTCCGCTGCTAGATTGTTGGAGTGGTGGCCGGTACGGTTTTGATCTGGGCCTGCCAGTGCTCTGCAAGCAATTCTCAGGGTCCATCCAGGACCACGCACCTTTTCCAATAGGTAGTTAACATGTAGCTGCTGTGTTTTGGAGGTTGAGAATTCAATAGCATGAATGTAGGCCGTGCTGCGCTGGTGGCCTCAAGGCCAGAGAACATCACCAACCATGTTTCCTTTTACTATAACTATAACCAAGATTTTTTTAGGAGGATTGGAATAAACCTGATGCAATTCTCCTTAGTTTTTCTTTCAGCCTCCTAGGCAAACACTGTGCCAAAGTTGATGTTCTCTAACCCATAGGATGTAAGTTTAGGAAGAGCAGCTCACAGCAGAATTGCTCTGTAGCGAGCAGAGGAGATGGGATATACAAGCCATGAGTCTTTGAAAAATACTGTCTTTCAGTGCTACTCCAGTGTTCTGACATACATTTTTTCCTGGTTAGTACTTTGCACAGTTAATGTTGCATCAGCCATCCTGGTAGAGACTTATAGAAAGGAAAGTGAAAAAGAGATTCAGCACAACTTTTAATTTATTTTTCTGCCTACATCTTCCGGATAGTCTTTAGGAGAGAACTAGGACCCAAAATGATGGGATGTACGCAAGAAATAAGTCATCTGTAAGCAAGATTGTTTAAAGAAAGTATTTCCCTAAGGTCTTTCATACAGCAGTAGAAGATTGGCTTATGGCTGGCTATTCTGTTGCCTCTTTTTGGAGCGGAATGGGAGAACATTCTTTGTCCTGTCAGGCACTGTGTACAGCTTGGAGATAAAATAATTTCTGTTTAAAATGTGTTTGTTGGCAATGAAGAAATAGTAAAACTTGGTATACTGATTCAATATTTTGTGTACTCTACTTGTGGCCTTCTCAGATAAGGGTACCCTGGCAGAACAGGATGGTGAAGGTACTATTGATTGTGTACCTACTTCGTGGACAGCTGGGAATTTCACCTCAAGGCTTGTTAAGCAGACACTTTCAGTGGGGGGTTAATTTACTGATAATTTAATGTAAATAAATGTTGTCTGAAAAATATTTTCAGTTTCCTTTTTCCAATTCATGCTTCTGTTTTTTTCACTTTCCTTGCTTTTGACTTTGTCTTGAAGGGCAAGAAGAACCTTTTTTTTAAAATGTGACCTCTACCACATTATTTTAAAGGCTTTTCTAGACCAAGGTTTAAGGTGATATGCAAGAGTTTCCTGTCTACACTTAGTTAACATGCTCACGCTTTTTAAAAGTCAAGTCATAACTGTCTTGAACATGAATAAACTTGTTGAGTTGAAGGCTGGACTCTCATTCAGCCACCCTGTGTCTTCAAAATTGCGCTGTTTTCTTTGTTTGACTTGAATTTTAAAATTTTGATAGATTTTGTTAGCTGGCTTCTATCCAAAGACTGTAGAGGTTGTTATGTTAAGTTTGGAGTGCTGCCTCCGGTTARAGAGTCCTTCTGTCCTTCAGCATGCCCAAATAACATGGAGTCTTGCCTATTTGTCTCCATTCTATTGAGCATTAAAAGCTGCTTTTGAATGTTGTAAGTTTACCTGGTAGGGCATAGGTGAACAAAAATTAAACGTAAATTTTTCCCCCCAAAGGAAGGCATTACAGAGTGAAATAAGACTATCACAGAGAAGTGGATTTCTTTCAAGATGTAGCCCAAACTGAACCTGGGGAATATATGGCTGCATGGATGTGGCCATGTCACATGGTGTGGGAGCATATTTTACAACAAGTATTAGTAATGGGCCTTGGGGACAGGGCAGAGACTGAATTCTAGCTCCCATAGTCATGCCACCTAGGTTTCTTTTTCAGCAGTATTGTGATGTTACAGTTTCTAGTTGAATTGTTTTCTTTCAAAGCTTTAGAAGAATAATGATGTTTATTTTACTTCTTAAAGGAGCTTACTAATGAATAGTAGGAAGTGTATTCAAATAACTTAAATTCTGCTAAGTCTCTATGCATAGTCAAAAGAGAGAAGTAGGTACCTCTGAAATGCAATTCAGAAGGACTAAGTAAGGTCTGAGCCAGGAGTTTCTTTAGGGCCATCTAACAGGAATCACTAGGCTGAGGGATTTAGGTGTGATTTAGGCCATCTGAATATAACCTGTATGCCCTGATCTCTGTTTTTCTTTTGGAGCATAAGATATTTCGGATAGCGTCGCACCGCCAGATTTCAGCACTGTGTATGCTTACAGAGCTATGTAAACAACTAATTGAACTTCAAAAATAATTGCAAACCATTTTGGGAAGTTACTCTGACCTGTTTTGAGAAGGAGATTGGACCAAATGACTTTCTGAGGTTCTTTCCAGCCTGACTTATCCTATGATCCTATCCTACGAACATCTCTTTCCATGTGCATTTCCCGAGGAGTCATTATTGCCATGTCCATTGTTTTTACACGGTGAACGATACATAATAAAATGATGCACCTTTATTTTGTGAAAGGTGTTTTCCTGTATTATTTCTTGAAAGAAAAGAGTTTACCAAATCTTTGTTTCTCTGTTCCTTATTCCCTTTGTCACCTGGTGATTACTTACCTATTAATCTGTGTGATTCCACATATACTAGATAAATGATTACTTCTCAACAGTGTTTATCAGAAAGGGTCTCACCTGGCATTCCAATTTTTCTTCTTAAAAGGTATTTTTAAAAGTTTACCGGTTAGAAAAGGGCGGGACTATTTTGATTACTTTATAGAAATATRTCAGAATTTGTTTTCTCACTGGAGTTCCATCATGGTTTTTTGTGATACTGTTGAAAATAGTTTTGTCCTGCCTGTGCTAGCAGTTAACGATTCATATTACTAGGAATGAGTCATTTCCCTATAGCCCATGTGTGTTTAGGTATAGCCTATTTTTCCACCTCTTTTCTTCTCTTGCATCTTCTTTTCAACTTGTAGTCTGTTTGTTCTGTGTGTCTTATTTTTTAAGGCCTTTTAAAATTCATTCATTCACCCCTTTATTTCCATTTCTGGTGCACGTAAGTTCCAGAGCCAGGTAAGCAGTACTACACATCATTTCAGTTATGCAGCAGAGGTTACCCATACCAGCACTTAGCAGTAGTGTAAAACAGACACAGGTCATGAGACTCTAGTGTCTTCTACAGTGTTTGTATAAGAAAGCACCACATGCCATGCTAATTCAATGCCAGGTAAAATAGTTCTATTTGGAACGACGGAAGTAAAGAAGTGAGTAAAGGAATCTGAGATTTCTGGAGGGAGTATGAGATTTGAAGATCTGTATTTTTTATTTCAAATATTCTCTCAGAAATGCTGTCTTTTTAACCTGAGATACTCAGTGCTTCTCCATTGATATCACTGTTTGCATTGTGCTAAGAGTACTCTAGTGGACAAATCTGGTGACTCTTGGTGAGGTGGTTTACGATATTACTACCTTGAGCTGTCTGTGCTGATGCTCTGTTGGAAGGTATCAACTATGTAGGTAAAGGGGAATGTGTGCTTGTGTGTCGTGCACTCCAACTTGCTGTTCGGTGTTTCTACCTCAAAATCGCATTTAACAGTTAATTATGATGCTAGGCTTTACACTGGAATGTCCTATTCTGTCATCTTTGTCACAGGGATGGTGACCTTTGGCTGAAGGATGGAAAGACAACAGGAGAGAGAGATACCTTGAGCCTTCTTAGCAGTATTTGCCAAAACTTTTCTGTCAAAGCCCTGCGTACAGACAGATAACAATGCTTTATATAAAGAAAGCTATTTCAGTTGCCTAACTTATGTTCAAATTTTCAAATTTTATTTACTAATAGCATGCTTACTGGGTATGAAATCCTAGATGTAATGGCTTTAAATCAGACTTACATAGTATTCTACGTTAACATGAATATGTAGTTAATACATGAAGGGGTTTTTTTTGGCTCTACAATGTGCTGTTGACCTGACTTAGATTCCAGATATAATCTATTTCATGTTCACAGGTGCAGGGATCAGGGAAGAGAAAAGAATATAGTTTGGATGCTTATCTCCAGAGACTGTTGTTGCACAGATTAGAAACTAAGAACCTCCAAAAACCTTCACATGTCTAACTACTATTTTCTAATATATGCTTTGAGATGAAAAGCAGAAGTAATAGAGAAACTGTATTCACAGAAGAGGATGGTTCAAGTTGATTTGTAGCATGGGAGCTTAAAAGGTTGCTAGAAGGTAAATCGCCTTTACATTTTAGTAGAATTGCCAAGCTAAGAAAAAATATTTGAGTTTCCTTTTCTGCTTGTCRTCTTTTTGTAGATAGCTACTTAGGGCTTAATCTTAAGTCATTATTATGATTTTGTTATGATATTATTAGATAACCATTGAAGTCAACGGTCTTGAAAACTGCAGGCTAGTGGAAGTTCTGAAGAAGAAGCAAATGCTTGAAAAGGATGGACRCATTTTTTGTGCTTCTTAACATATCATTTTGTATGTTTTAAATCAATGAAGTACCAGATCAAAAGTGTGATTTAGCTATTGTAACCAAATGACACTTCTGTTGTGAAGCCCCTGTCTCTTATTTGTATATGTATTGGATCTAAAATTTTAATTGGAACATTTCAAATGCAGACCATATGTGTGTCTGAATTTCTTTTGGTTGCTGTAAAGTAATATTCTCCAAGAGTTAGAAATTCTAAATTGCGTGTAGAACAAACAGGTGAAGCATGCTTCTGTAAATGTATCTTGAGTAACTCAAGCCGGTTAAATCCTTGAGTTAATCAGTTTGAGTTTGGAAGAAAACAGTCCAGCATGCATGTAGCCATAAGTTTTCATCTGAATAAGCATTAAATGCATAGCTTCTCTTGCTTAAAAAAAAATTGTCTCTTTTGTGAGAGACAGCTGATCCCATTTTTCCATGTACATTTTCTTGGCAGAAGCGTTGGCTTAGACAGTTTCTGCCTTGCCTTCGTGGTGCCACACGTTTGTGGAGATGTGTGAATCAGGGCAGGGCAGCCTCTTCCCTTCTCTTTGTGTCCTGCCCCACTGCTTCTGGCTGGGTTACTGTGCAGCCAGATCAGTCCTCTGATCTCGTTTGCAATGAGAGCCAACGTACAGCTGAACCACTACAACTCAGAGGTTGGCAATAAGAGGCAAGGGGTGGGAACAGCTTCAATTAGAATTGCTGCTGAAAGTGAAATCCTATCCCAAGTTGTTCCTAGCTCATTGTATAATCCTGCTGGAGGCAACTCACGGGCAGGTTTTATGGCAAAGTAATAGTCAGCATGACTAGTGTTGGACCTTGACTGACTGTTGCAGTAAATATTACAGTTTTGTCCTTGCTAAGATTTTTATGGCAATTAATATGCTTTTGCATTAAAAGAATTAAATCTCACATCTTCCAACTGAGTGAAAATATAATTCTGTGTTTGAAGCTCTTCAGAAGAACAAGGCCAGATAATATGACTTCATACATCTCAGCTTGCATCTTGGGTCACATGAACAGTAGGGAAAAGTACTGAGAGTAATTTATTATTATTACTTTAACCAGCTATTATTAAATTGCAACTTGTTTTGTTTGTGCTAACATACTTAAACTTGTCAGGTAAACCATTACTCAGGTAACCCATTACCTGGTATGTTAAAACATGCACTTTTTCCAGGGGTATAGCATGTTTGAAAATATCTGTAAATTTAAGCTATAAAAGCACAAACAACTTTGAGTGTGAATTAATGGTGTGTCCGTGTAACTCTGCAAAAGTAAGGTCCTTCACTTGTGTTGCAGCGCAAGTTTACATAAGAAAGACTTTTATGGGATAGCTAGATACAGTAAACTCGGTGCTCARTAGTTTAGCTCTACATAACCTGTTGAAGATAGACACAGAAATTAATTTTATTTAATACAATTTGGAAAGCATAGAAATTCTGTCCACTGTCAGTTATCTTCTTTGGTTTAAGAGTAGCTTGAGATCAACTGATCTCAAAATGACTGATTAAAAAACGTTTAAACTATACCAAGGTATATGTCCAAAAGGGGTTTGCCCTGGTTAAACCTAAGGGGCTACCAGCACTGAAGGGAATAGGCAAATTGCTTAACACACAAATAGTGGTTTAGCAGTTCACTTGGTTGAACCAAAATAACTGACCCTTAATGCAAACTAAAATATTGACATTTGCCATCTTCACTAAGGTTTAGACTAACATATTAACCTTCTCATTGCAGCAGACTAAGTGTGCTAATATGTGTGGTTACCAGAGATGGGCTGATAAGTGGTAGCATGAGAGCTCATTGTAGCAAGAATAGGTTTGTGTCTCTACCTGTACAAACATGGCACAATGACTCTTATACAATAGCTACTTATCTTAGAGTAAACCCATATAGAGGGTTGTTGGTTTTTTTTTATGTGAATGCTTTCTTTTTAAATTTTACCTTAATCTCTTTGAGAATTGGACTGATAACCAACTTTCCTGCAGGCTGGGCACCTTCAGTGTTTTTAAATTAAAAGGGCAGTGATAGGCGGTATTGGTCCAGTTCCTGTAGCTTGGTAGATCACAGTGTGGGAATCTGTGCAGGGTTTGGGGGGTGTAGAGCTGAAATGGTCTTTACCAGTTGCTAAGTGCATTTATTGATAATTCCTCACAAGTTAAACAATACCAATAAAGGAATATTGAACTTACTTTGCTTGTCTGCAACAGAAGGCTGCACTGATTTCATTGTGTCCAGTTGCAGCTCATTATAACTGAGAATTCAATCCAAAAATTTCATATTAGTGAGAAGCAGAAGTAATTCATAGTCCTCTTTTCATTTGTCAGATAAGTCAGAGTACTGTTGTCATCATGTTAATCTGTTTTGCAGATCTCTGATATTAAAACAAATTTTAAGAAAACTAATAAGATCAACAGAAGCACTACACAACAATTTAGGGTTTTTTTGTGAAGGAAAGTTGAACAAAGGTGATTACTACTAAAATTGCTAGTCTCATTTGTAAGTATGTATCAGTACAAGTGAAATGAAAGTTGCATAATGTTTTCTTGATTTGTTTTTCTCTCTAGTGCCTGTGGAAGAAAAAAATTGGCAGGGGCTATTGAAGGATTAGGAAAGAGCTTTTTCTAGATGGACATTTGTCAAGCCTGTTTTCTTAGCTAGCCTGCTGCAAGTTGGTTTTGCAGAAATATATAGCTGTCTCTGAAAAATATTAAAAAGAAAGCAAAGCCCATCCCCAACCCCATCCCTATGTAAAACTGAAGTCCTCTTTTTCCAGAACAGACCTGAGCAACCCGCTAGGGAAGGAGCAGGACCCCGCCGGAACGTTTTGTAACTTTTTCAGTCGTGCCGCTTTGTTAAATGGCAAAGTGGAGCGGCCGGGGGGAGGAGGGGGGGAGGGAAGGCGAGGGAAGCCGGGGCGAGCTGGCCGCCGCGCCGCTGCGGAGGTGTCTGCAGGCCGGCGGCCGGGGC
>NW_020451216.1:2164193-2222147 GCF_003343035.1 Apteryx rowi | reverse complement strand
CCCCTCCCCCTCCTCCCCTCCTCCTCGGCGGCTCCAGGCTGGTTCGGGGAGGATCCCGGAGCCGAAGTTCCGAGGCGATCGGGCCGTGGCGGATCGCTCCCCCGGCGGCGCCGCCATGGGGGCCCTCTAGAAGCCGCCGCGCAGCGCCCGCCCGGCCGCGCCGGGGCTGCGGGGAAGCGCTCCGGGCGAGCGGCGCCTTCGGCGAGGAACATGGCTGATCGGCGGGAGTGCTGAGCACTTCGTGTCTCCGCGCGGCGCCCGGCTCGGATCCTAACATGTAAATAACTTCTCTTTCCTCCGGATAATACGCGTGGGCACCGATGCCAGCCCCTCCATTTTCCAGAGGGGATTTGTGAGAGGTTCCAGAGGGCTGGATTATGTTGTGCAAAGCCAATTCGCTGGGGGTGAGTATATCTGGCGTTTAACTTCTTTGTATTAAAGGGCAAAATGTGACAGCAGGCACAGAGCTATATATGGCAATCTGCACTCGGGTTCTGTGGGGAGAGCTGGTTTGGGGGTGTCCGCGCAGCCAGGGGATGTGCGACCTGCAGCACCAGCCTGGAAACTTAGCAGGAGCACGGAGGTGCCACTGCCACTCGACAGAGGAAAATTTTACACCCTTTGGTCGAAAATCCCTCTCCTGAATTCAGACCTGTATATATAGGTCCTGGTTATACGCTAGCTAGACAATCCCCAGCCGTTTCAAGCAAGCAAGCAAGCAAGCAAACAAGCGCAGCGCAGCTCTGGCCGGTATCCTGTAACCTGGTCATTTGTTCGGAGCGTGTGTGTGTGTGTGTGTGCGTGTGTGTGTGTTGTACCCCGGTGCTCACACACGTGTGCGTGCACACATGTACAGGCACACACGCACATATATTCTTTTAAAATTATGACTTTATATGGTTACTATGGTACAAGTCTTTTTTTTTTTTTCTTTTTTTTTAGCTGTTTCATTTCCTGATGTGAATTCTGGAGTGATGGAAAATGTAAAAATTGAGCATGAATAGGATTATTTTTTCCTAAATATTTTTAAGTACGCTGTACATGCTGTTTTTGCAAAATAGTACCATTTTAATTTTGCATGATTTCAAAGCGTACCTGTATGGTGTTAATTTTAGATCTTCCCAACTACCTTTATCTGTAGTTTTAAATTTAAAAAACCCAAACACTTCTTAAAATAAACAATGTGCATAGCACGTAATGGATGTTCCTACCCTCCAATACAGTGATTTTGTATGAGCAGTGAGCAAATAGGTCATAAGTCAAAGTAAGTGTTATGTAACTGACTGGCTTCAGCAAACTTGATGCAAACTGTAAAGAAATATAAAGTATGTTTTGTTTTTATTTGTTTTTTAAAATAGACAAGATGAGCAGCTAGCTCTCTCTTTTTGAGTGGGATTACTTTGTAGCAGTTTATTTATTTTTTAATGAAAACTGTGCTTTAAAAATGTGAGCCAGTTAATTTGTATGGTGTTATATATTTTCCTAAAAAAACTATTTTGGTCATGTAYCTGATTCTGGATACTAAATATCTGATATTCACCAGTGAAACATTAGTTAATACTGTAGTCAGAATCATTACATAATTGAAAAACGTTCATGACTTAGTGTGGTTTTTATTATTTAACTTTCCTGTTTCCTAGAATAGTATTATTTGGCATAATTATAGTTTTTGAAGGAACTAACGATCGATATGAAAATAGTTTCATGTTTTTTGTGTTGGTTGAAATAAAACAGTGGTGGATTAGTATTTCTATTGCAACACTAACACAAATAGGCAGACATTTAAAGGTTCCCAGTGGTTATATAAAATACTACATATTGAAGTAAACAAATTACGAAGCTTTAGCATCCATATAGGGTTTTTTTGTCTTCTYTGTACATCATGATGTTGTTAGTGTATTATGTTTTGTCTTCCTGCACAGTACAATACGCTTGCTATGGAAAAAACTGCAGCTCCCAGACTGTTTAGTGCAAATATTTTAACCATCTACTTGTAAGATAAATGAAGACAGGAGACAAAATGTACTTTTATCAGCGCTGATGTGATCAGCTGCATTTATGCTACCCATTCATTAGTCTCACTAATGACTACTATACGTTTCATTTGTTAATATTTTAAAGCACTGGTGGATACCTCTTTTACTGCTTTATTGTAAATATCATTTCTTTTGATTATATGCTTGGAGCTTATTGAGTATCTGCAGTTTTTAGTTGTTTGCCTCACTCGCAAGTCTGCTTTGTAAACTGTTTTATGACTCTACTCGTGTTGTATCTGTTCCATGCAGAATAATAAGCAATATTCTGTCTACATTAAATCTAGATGCTCTTAAGGAGAAATGCTGTCCATTCTCTTTTGTAGGTACTGTCCGTGAGTTTGATATAATTATTTGGTCACACTGTGTACTAGGTTGACTTATACCTCTTTTATTCCTATKCTATTCTTTCCCAAACAGAAACTCCTGCGGAGTTTTGGCAAAATGTTCATTAAGAGGTTTTTTTTTTGGGGGGGGGGGAAGGGAGGGGTGGCCTTACTGTCCTTTACGTATTTTGCCAGTGGAAAGTAGTTGCATCAYGTAAGCTCTCTTAACATGTGATTGTTCATTGGGCTTGCCTGAAAAAGATATCAGAAAGCTAAACGGCAGAGCAGAAATGAAAAGAAGCCAGGTATTGATTTCTGCTTTTGTTTCAGGCTAAAAGAACCATTTGGCATATGCTTTCCAAGGGTATTTTCAACTTGAAATTTAGTCAGCTATATGAAATAAAGTTGAAAGTATTCTTTTTAWCATCACTGCTCTCAATTCTTACGGCTTTGCAACTCCGTTTTCCTGTTCTTAAAGTGTGGATAGAAAACACTTAGTATAGAATAGTATATACTTTTTAGTATAAAGTGTTCAGGCCAGGAAAGGGGAAGCTGACTCGASTGTTGTCAAACCTCCCTCTAAACAAGCTCAAGGAAAGATACTTCTTTTGTTTTGCTTTTTTTCAGGCCATTCCAATTTTAGCAGTTACTAAGGCTTCTGGAAACTGTAGTATGTAGTGTGTTTTCAGAAAGAAGCCTTAAAAAAAAAAAGTTGACAGTAGGCCTTTAGCTAGTCTTTTATAATTCTGTCTTTCCTCTGTGAAATCCTTTTGGCACGTTCTTCTTCGCTGGCAATATCCCAAAATGTGATATCACAGATATCAGATGTCTTATTGCAATTCATGGCATTTGCTATGTCACAGTGGTGCATTCTGGGATAACCTAGGTGAACCAGGAAATGTCATAAAAATTTGGTAGGGAAAGTGGTATGGTAGAGAGAGTGTAATGTTGTACTGAAAATAGGTGTCTGCTTTCTGTTTAAGAGCATCCAGATCTTTGTGTTTGTAATCTGGTGTGGCCTCTGTTCAGCAAACGCATTTTTAACTGGGTGGTGTTTACAGATTTTTTTCCTAAAATTGAACATCTTAGATTATAAATGCTTATCAAAATGAGTGGCAAAACATCAGRGCTAAACTTGTTCCTTTGAAAATATCTTTGATTTTTTAAAAATGGATCATAATTATATGTGGCCTTGTTAGGATTTATTTTCATCTCAAAGTTGAAGTGCAATGCCAGGCATAAATGTAGATTGTATTGCACATATGGAGGATGTTTGAATCCTCCATAAGATGTTATAAGTTAGTTATAGTAACATATACATTTCTGTCTATCTCCTACATGTAGTCTCTCTCTTGTGTATATTCACTGCTGAAATGTTACACAGTAAGTGTGGTTTCTGCTAATTGTGCTTTTGTAATATAGCTAGAAAATAAATCATTTAGTGTTGGCTACTTTGACCCATGTTTGCATCCTAGTTGTCAGGCTTTGAAAGGTAAATACTTGAGTAATGTTACTTAATTAGACACTCATAGAAGATGAAGGCTTGGAAGAAGTCTGCTTGTGAATTTGTTTGTTTAGTCAGGACTTGCAGTTCTCAGGTGTAATTTTATTTCAGCAGTGTATTCTTTATTTTAGAGGGAACTGAATGTATTCATTCTGAACACAAGCACTTCCGTGTTGTTACTTTATATTTTCTTATCTCTTTTTTTTCTCATTACTATTTTTAGTTTTAATTTTTGTGCCTAAAATGGCCTAGTACTGTGAAAAGATAATGTAGATTGCTTTTGTAGGACTCCGTTTAGGAAGAAGAGTATGTGAGAGCAGGGTTTTTTCCTTATTTTTTAGTTAGCCGCCTGCCCTAGACAGCTATGGTCTAAATTATTCTCTTGCCCCGGTGGTGTCTAACACCAGATGCTTCAGAGAAAGATGTGACAAACTCTGAAGTGGGCAGTTAGGGAATAACCTTTCCATAGGGAATCTGTTTGAAATGGGATTATGCCAGGAGGAATGAGACCTGTATCTTTTCCAGAATTTAAACAACCTCAAGTGGAATTCTTACTTATGCATGTGGTTCTGCAGAAATAAGCCCTCACAAGTAATTTGATACAGAAAAGGTAGAAGTTTGACAGAATTGGAAGGTTTTTCTAAGCGTGAGGAACAGTGTGAAAAGATGAGCTGCGTTGGCGAGAGTGGAAGGGAAGGGATGTGTTGGATGGGATTATACAAGGACTGCATATGTGGGGCCGTGAGAAGGAGGACTAAAGTTTATGGCTTTGTTTCAGTCGTGTTGCACTTCCACTCGAATTGGGTGATTTTTGGCTATACAGTTTTGCAGTACCACTGAGAAGGAGTTAAACTTTCAGAACAAGTGAGAAGATACTGAAGATGGTCAAGGAGAATGATAACGGAATGTGTCTGGAATCTTTTCTAATCATTTCCAGGGTTATTTGACCTGGGCCGAATAAGAAAAGGTGTGTTAGCTGTTGGCATTCCCGTGTCAGACTTGCCTTGCGCTGTGTACAAAAGGTTCGGTCACAGTCATTGCAGGAGCTGCAATTCATTGTATGTTTAGAACTGTCATAAAATGGAGGCCTGGGTTGAAAAGTTCTACTTTAACCTTTGGTAGACTCTTCTTGTTTGAAAATTTTCACTTCGACTTTAAGATATTTTAGTCAAAAGCTGATTGCACATAGGAATGGGTGCAGAAGCAAGGTAGAGTGCTTTGGGGAGTGCTTTTTTTGCAGTGATCAGAAAAGGGGAATCTGGAGTTACAGGAATGTAACCTTTAAGATGGATGGGAGCTTGAGGATGAGAAGTATAGACTTCAGTCCTTTTTCTTTCACCTTAATCCGTGTTTGTGCAATTGCTCGTCTGTGAGCAGTCTTTTTCCTTTGTTCGGCCTTTGTCTTGTTTTCTCCTTGTTACAGAAAGCAGGGGTTTTAAATAAAAAAAAAAAGGTTGTAATAGCACTGTAAAGACAGTGTTACACAGCTCCAGAAGCAGCAACTGTTAAAATTTGAAGTCTAGTTCTTGGACAGAGAGTGTGACAGTAAAGAAGGTCTGAAAATTTTTGAAAGTGATTTGTGTGGATTAGGGTACAGTCTTCCATGAACAAATTCTTTAAACTATAGGCCAGGGAGGGGAATCAGGCCCGTATGTTTTGTTTAGCTTCTGTATTACATGTCAAATAATTAAATATTTACTTTTTTCTTTATATTTGTCTTCAGGTAGTAAAATCACCTAGAATGAGGTAGGACGATGTTTAACTATCGGGGCTTGTTAAGTTATCATTTTATCTTTTCCATTTTTCAAAACGGCACATAGCTATTTAATTTGTCTCGATGACCATTGTTGAGTTACTGAGAYGGTTATGTAACTTTTCCATAGAAAGTGTTGGAATCCTAGTGCCGAATCCCTGAATACCTGCTATTCTCGGCATTTCTATTGCCTCCCTTGGGAATGTTTTGAAATTGGTTGACTTCTGTTTAGTATGTTACCGGAAAGTCAGAGTTTCTAAACTGTGCTGTGTAGCCAGAAATTGTTACTGCCAGTTGTGACATGCGCTGCCGCCACCAGTGCTGGTGAAGCCTGTTTGCTGCCGTTCCCTGCAAGCGGATACCTGGGAGGGAGGAAGGCTGGGGGGAGGTAGTCSTCCTCATCATCGATACACCTACGTACAGCGCGTGTGCGAACAGTCCTGCGTGTTTATTTCTTTTCATATGGCTGCCCAGTCTTAAATGTCTGCTGCTGACAGCTTCACCAGTGCTGTGCAACTGCTCTCATTATTAATGCCTCTATATCTCCAAGTAAAGAACTGTTAGTGAATAAGTACTTTATGGATTCATTTAATTATTAATCAAGGTGACAGGGTATTCTCTAAGGTACAAAATTCTGTTTCARAAGAGGTCTGAAGTCAATAGAAGGCTTTCCATTAAAATTAAACAAAAAAAGTCATGAGAGTAAATGCTCACCAGTACAAATAAGGATTTGATAATCCAAGCCCTTCTTTTCTACTATTTTGAATAATGAGAACTGATTGTTACTATACAAGACCAAACCTGTGGAGAACAGGATTCTTTAGAAAAAATAAACCAGACATTGCAGAATAGTTTTTTCACTCTTCAAATTTCAGCAAATTTTGAAGACAGTTTTCTGCCAACTTATGTTCCCCAAGAAATAGTGCTAATTTAAAATTGTAAAAATTATGTGTATTAAATTGCATAAGCTTGTCCTTGATTTCTCTATCATACTCCTATTGGCCAATTACATATGTTTTACTCCCATTGCTTCTAGATATTGACAAAAAGCATGATCATGTTGTGTGTACAGAAGAATATTTAAGGCATGTCTAGGCTGTTCAGAGGGAACTGGGCTTATTTGACTATATTTTTCCTGAGCTGGAAGTGTATTTCATGTGTCTGAGACCCAGCCTACTGTCTGATAACACAGTTTCATCAAACACACAGCAATACCATAAGTACTAATGTTACATGTTAACTTTTATCAGAGCAACTTAGAGCTGAATAATTTTGGATGTCGGACTCCACATCCTGTCCTTGCATTTTGCTCCATCTTCTGTGCCAGAATTTTCTCTTCAGATCAGAAAATAGATTAAGAATGGCTGCTTCACTGGCTCTCCTAGTAAATTATATGGATTTATAGGTAAAGAATAGGAGACCTTTTCTGAGGAAGGCTGTCTTGAAGATTGCCTTTGTAATAGAAAAGCCAGTGATGGTTTTGGTCTCTTCAGCATGGTGTAAGGATATTTTTCTTCTGACTTTTCTGTGGCTTTCTCTGAGCTGTGAAATGAAATGAAAACGTTTGCAAGGAATTTGAGAAAGATGTGTCACAGTAGTAAAGTCATGGGCAAAAAAGTAGCGGTAGTGTCATTATGTCTATTAAGGCTGTGAGAGAGGCAAGGATTGTGGGGAGAGATGGTATCTTATGCCAGACCGTTGTAACTGGGAAAAACAGATGAGATTTTGGGCAAACTTAAGGAAATAAAGGCTGTGTTGTTTTTTTTCAAAAAGTGTCCACCTACRACATAAGCACTTATGTCAGTACAGAACCGGGGCCTGAAACCTATTTACAAAATCAGAAAGCAGTTGCAAACTATACTGGAAGAAGATCCTRTATTGAAATAATTTCTCCTGGAATCGTCTCTCCAGTCCTTCTGACAGCCTTCTCAGCTCGCTGAGCTCCCCATCAGAAGCAAACTCCCTGCAGACAAGCCTACACCCAGACTGTGCCTGAGCAGCAGAAGTAAAATTAGTGACCAGAGCTCCACAGCCACCATGGTAAATGCGTTCTGAGGCAGAATCACAAAGATTATAGATTATATACTTTGTCTTTTATCAGTTCCTCATGGACATTCAGCAAATGCCCTCAAGGAAACTAAGTGAACGAAATTAAACAGCTCTCCTGCTTGAGGATGAACTTGCACCCCGTCAGTGAAAACCTAGCCATTTGCCATAAAACTCCATCCTTAACCCTTCAGTGCTGGAATTCAAAGCAGCATGACAAGTTCCTCCAAAAGATGAACTTGGGAACTGAAACTTGTGACAGTGGGATGCTAAAAGTCATGACCTTGATAGGGAGGTTGGTTTGGTGACATAAAATAATCACAATCTAATTTTTTCCTGCACCTCTACTCTAATGCTAACCCTTTTGTATTTCACAGATATTACCTCTTACTCCATCYCTTTTTCCCCAGGAGACAACTATCCTAAGAGCTTTCCCTTTTCACCCCTCTCTATTCCCCAGATACTGTCCAGCCATTTTCTCAGGTTCACAGTTTTAGCTTTGAAGATTGTGGAATATTCACAGTAGTCAAATAAGAGCTTTGGTGTCCAGGAGCTTGTTTGTTACTTTATCAGAAGAAAGAAAAAAAAAGGGGGGGAGGCAAAAGAAAACCCCACAACTCTGTCTTCACAGTCTTTGACTACAAGTAGTGAAAAATTATTAATTCTGTACCAGGGGTAAGGTTAGAGTGCTGGTCTGCTAGGATTGGCTTTTATTTCCTGTTAGAAGATAGCAGCAAAATGTCACATGACTTTCCTCGGAAGCACATGATACATTTGGGTTATTTCTGAGGCTGTACAAAGAATTTGGTGACTTAGGAGAATCCATTGATAGCTGAACTGCCTAAAGAACTCAGTGYGTTGCTTAAATGCGAGAAAAGTAGGTGGGTTTTGATACGAAAGTTTACATCTTGCCAAAAGCATGGCTGTATGACACAAAGCTTTCTGTTCTTGAGGTTATTTTTTGCCTTGGAAGATAACGACCACCTGACTAAGGGACAAGGCATAAATACCGCTTCTCTAATCCTCTCAGTATAATATTGACAAAGATCAAGGCTAACAAGCTATGCACTGAAGGGGGAGGCGTACAGGATCCTCRGACATTTCCTTCCCCGGCCCCCTGCCACCCGCCATGCAGAATTGATTCTCTGTATGCCTGCGTTCGAGTCTCTGGACAACGGAAGTCATGAGCAAGTCTCTTAGAGAAATGAAACTTTTATAAAACCCTGAAGGCTACATAATTGAATGTTCATTATTCACAGTTCAGGATGTTGAATACAGGACTGGAAATGAAGGTTAGTGTTGTTAAAGGTCAGTCTTTAGGTGTGAAAATAATTTGGTCAGTATGACGACCTTTGTCTTCTGAGCTCTTGGTTCAGAGACTGTTTGTAACATAATACGCAGAAATTATCTGTTTCACAGTAACAGCTGTACTGGGTCAGACCAAAGATCCAAATGTCCTGGCATCGTGTTTCCTGCAGTGGTTGATAGTAGATGCCTAGGAAGGAAAATAAGAATAGAGTAATTTTGGAATGACACTTCCCTGAACTACTAATTGTTGAAGGTTGTGAAAGAATTGTGGGATTTCTGAAGTCAAGGCTGGTATGTCTGTGTTAAATCCACTGAGCTTTAGAGATCTTCTGTGAACATGTCCAGCCTCCACTTGAGCCCCTGTAAACTTTGAGCATGCTCAGCATGGAGCGCCGCAGTTTAACTGTGAATGAAGAACGGCTCCCTTTTCTTTGGGGTTTGCTTGAACCTTCCCCCTGCTAGCATCAATACTATTTAGCAGGTGTTAGAAGAGACAGTGAATACTCGTTCCGTAGATACCACCTTTTCAAAGCCAGTTATGGTTTTAATCATCAAGAAAATGGAGGGATGGAGCGGGGCAGACAATGTGCTGTATACTCTTAAGAGGTGCACAAGTGTCAAAGACCTAGTGAAATTTTACTTAAACTGAAAAACTTGTGGATGAAAGGGCATATGGGGGGGCAGGGTTGCTTTTTGAAGGCATTTAATTTGGACTGTTAGCAAGAATACTTAAGTTTTCTTGTGGTCCTTTGGGTAGTAAGTTTTTTCAGTTTTTTGCAGCCTGTAGAAATTATGGGATCTTGTTTTCTGATGTTTTGATGTCTACATTATGTAGCTTAGGTTTTGCTTCATTCTTTTAGTTTCAAAGCATTTGTATCTGGATGATGAACTTTATCTATACCTGGCATAAACTGACTTAATTATTCTGCTTGTTATGTTTCCTGTTAGGACTGGTTATTGGTGGGTTTAGATTTCACAGCTGATCATGCTGATGTCAGTGGATGTAAAGATCTTTTAAAAAAACGTGGCTATATTGACAGATAAGTGTTGTTGACGATAGCTGCTGCATCTTTCTTCTTTCTTTCGTCCATCTGTCTGTCCATCCGTCTGTCCTTAAGGGAACTGTACTGGCCAGTTTGAGGATAACTCACCAAATGCCAAGGTGGCTATATGGCAACTACAGCAGCATTTCAGTGTCAAACAGAGCGTGTCACGTGCAAACCCTTATTAAAACACGGTTAAGGCACTCCCTGTTTTGTATTAAATGGAGTCAAGACCATGCTTTGTCCCAGACCCTCCATTATGTGCGACTGGGTGTTTTGAAATGGCTCCCTTGCTTGTGAGACTGTGATCGTTCCCCACCCCAAACCCCAGCCTTATTCAGACCTCCCTCAAAAAGACACTTCATTTGTTTAGCTTTCCATTATTAACCTGTTCTCATACATTGACAGATGATTAAATGTGGGTAAATGAAAATACTCTGCTTTCATTTAAAATGTACTCATGCAAAAATAAATACGAAATACAAAGTTCCCATTGTTGACAGCAGGTCTCTTGTTTTCCTGTACCTCTCTTTCTTAACTACTGAAGACTGTTGTCATTTTTTGTTGCATTTAATTAGTAAGCTAGCATATTGCAATAGAGAACCAGCTGAAATTATGTTGGTAATTTGCCATGGCCACCTATGGTACTAAAAAAATAATGATAGAATAACAAAAACCCACAACTAAATTAATGAAATCAGAAGGATTTAGTTATGCTAAGATGAGCCTTGTTATCTTGTTTGTAAGTAGGAAAAAAATGAGTTGTTCTTTAGGGTTATTTTTTTGTAAAGCATGGAACTCGGTACGCTTCGAGCTCAAAGACTTGCAGTGTGAATCCCCAGATTTAATTTGTGTCTTTGATCGGGTGGTCTTGATACCACCCATAGAAAACCTAAACTTATTGGAAACATGGTATAGTTAGTTCAAGTCCTCTGATCAGCTTAAATGACTGGAGAGAGACAACTGAGTTCATGTGGTCGTTGGAATTGGAGCAAATGAAGAGTATYATCTCTGAATCAACATGCTGTAGAAGAAGGGATAGAAAGTGCTATATAAGTTCTTAGATCTGGCTTTTCTTTTGACACTCTGAAAGTAGATGATTTGGCACTTGGAGCTACTGTGGGTAAGAGGCGTTTTTAAAAAAAATAAAATAAAATGTATATGTAGCAGTGGTGGGGGAGGCGTTTGTTCTGAAAAGATCGGAGATGCTGGAAAGCATGTCCCCAGTGGGAAAGAGAAATTGCATAGCTGGCACAGAGCAGAGACTGGCTTCTTAGGCAGCTATGGCCATATTTAGGAAAGGAGCAATGCGAGGAACTAAATTACTAGAGAAGCGAGAGACTACAGGGATTGAAAATAAAGGAAATTATTCGTACCTAGTTTGTTCGTTTGAATTTGGTCCAGAACGATAGCATGTGAAGGTTGCTGTCTCCACACTGGCTGCCTGTGTGAAGTGAGTCTTGAGGTGGTTTTCAAAACGCAAATGCTCTTTTAACTTGGAGCTCCACAGTTGCTGTAATCTCGGCGTGTACCTTGCTAGCTGCTGCGCACAGGTACAAAGATGAGCAGTCAGGAATGCAAACTCCTCTCAGCGTGTAGGGCTAGTCCGGAAAGGCCGGATCCAGCACTCGAAGGAACAGAGTGCCCAGTACCTGGACTCTGTGTGTGTGTGTGTGTGTGTGTGTGTGTGTGTGTGTGTGGAGTGCTGGGGGAAACTCCTGTTTTCTAGTACATTTTGCAAACAGTCATGTGTATAATTAAAACAAACAGTAGCCAGTTAAAAAAAAAAACACATTTCAAAGAAGTTATAAAAAATTGCTTTTTTTATTGGCAAATAGTGATGTGGTAATACAGCTCATTACAATATTTACGCTTATGTGGCACTTTTGGTTTATTGTGACTTTGTTGAAGTACAACAGATCGTCTAAATAAATAAGTTCAGGTTTTTTTGGTATTCAAATAATGCTTTGAAGGAGATAGCCAGGAAGAACATTTCCAAAGTTTTCAGGGCAGTTTAAACCCTCCCCCCACCCCCACCCCCTTTTTTTTTGTTTTAGAAGTGATTCTTTTTATTACACTCATCAAGACTCATTTTGAAAGACTTATTTTTCTTGTTCTGGCAAAATGGTTGATCAGTGTAACTGGCAAGGAACTGATGTGGAACAACAAAGAATTTCTGTCGAGCTAGAAATTTTATTTGAGGCCATCTTGGAGCACTTGGTGGAACAGAGCAGAAACTTGCTCTTTGTGTAAGAAAGGCCATTCAAGTGAAGTTGCACGTTTTCCTCCCCCAAATTAGCATGCCAGAATACTTTATTGCAGAGTGTTTAGAATACTTTGTACAAGAAATAACAGTAAGTTGAAGATTGCTAACTGAGGATCTGCGATGGTGCCAACTGGCTTTTTTTTTTTTTTTTTTTTTTTTTTTTTTTATGAAAGCTTTGTATACATAACAGGATGAGTCATCACCAGAGAGGTCTGAAAGTGTTTGGCATCCCGAAGAATCCTTTTGTATGGCTGGGCCACACAAAAAAATATTTTTGTCATGAAACTGTGCTTTAAGAAGTATTGGAATAACTGGGAGTTTTAGGGAAGGATTTTCTAACGTCGCTTAAATCTTGGCTTTTTATTATTTTTAAAATATTTTGATATTACTGGGATTCCTAAAGCTTCCTGAGTAATTTTTTAAAAGTCTCTAAATAGCTTGTTGGCCATAGATTTTTTTTTTTTTTTTTTTTAAGCTTGTACTTGTGACTTTGGACATGCTACCTTTACATGTACATTTATAAATTTGTTTTAAAAAGTGCTTAATAAGAGCTTGATTATATTTTCCTAGTTCTGCAAAAACAACTGCCAGTGCTTTAATGCAAGTATTAAAAATCTGGTTGTAGGAGAATACTGGAACTCATTTTGCTTTGCTGAAACACGGCCCTCTTCTAAATGTGTAGTTGCTGCTTAGCTGAGTCACACTCGCTTTAAGTACATTTTCTTTTGATACAGTTGTTACGTAGAAGAACTGGTCGGCCTTGGTGTTTTCTATTGCACCTCTTGAGAAATGAATAACTTCCAAAAGATTAAGGTTTTTTTATGTGTGCTCAAAACATCAGTAGTTGCTATCCTTACTCGGAACAACTGCTTGATAAATAGAAGCAGAAAGCTGCTGACTTAATATTTAAGATTTGACCTGTGAACTTCAATTACAGCTGTTCATAAGTAACACAGCAGTCCACCAGTGTATTTTGCAAATGATTTTTTTTCTACTGAAGTGAATGAAGAAACTTGGTTCCTATAATGTTAGCGTGCGCTGGGTAGCAGAGATTGAACTTTGCAGTTGGTGAAATAGGGCAGCAAACTTATTTTTGTCTGAGATTTCTCAGGAGTGTGTGAAAATGTTGAGGATTTTTCCCGATTAATTCCTCAACAGTACATTTTGTAAAGTGTGCTGTAATCACTTTAAAAAAATCAAAGCCACTGATAGGAACTTTTTTATAAATCCTAGTAGTGATGATGTAGATTTTTTTTAGGTATTTAATTTCACAGTTTTAATTTTTGTTATATTGTTATATGAACTTGAATATGAAATTTATGGGCAAGAGAATTTGAAAAGGAGAAGGGTTTTGTCTTCAGAACATATCGTTTTTCATCCAGAAAAAACAAAATGGCTTTCATAATCGCTTACAGTTTTGCAGGCCGTTTATGAGGGCTCTCAGAGCAGTGCTGGTAACAGAGAGAAGGGCTTTCGGACAGTCCTTGAAAACCYGCGCCGGTTGCTTAGCACTGCACGTGCAGGTGTGAGAGCTTTGAGTCAGAGTCTCGGGCTGGGGGATTTTTATTCGCATGTTTATTTTACCGTGCACATCCAAGGCTAAGCGTTTAAGCAGTTCCTTCATTTGATTTGGAAGTGGAACAACAGAAATCTACTTCAAATAGCTACTAAAGTTGACATTTAGTGATAGTTTTTGCTTAAGCTTACAATTCATTCAGTGGCATTGGTGAGTGATACTGTTTTTTAATGGTAGCACTATTTCTGTTTTTTTTTTTTTTTTTTATTTTAATTTGATGCCCTCGTGCTGTGTGTTACCAGCTTAGTATTACTGTGCAATAAATTAACCGTTGGAACATGCTGATATGAGGTGAGTCTGTACTGACTGAAACCTTAGTTTGTCTTTGTTTTCTAAGGTAAATTTAACCCAACTTTTGATTTCATTATTCAAAGAGGTAGATTCTCAACAGATCTGAAAATAGGCACGTAGAATTGGGTATAACAAAAGAAAATATTGAGGTGTGCCTCTCTGTGTTTAGACAAGTAAAAGTTTGGGGTATATTTTTACTTCTGTCTGCCTTGCATCTTTCCAAAGCTGTTACGGGGAGGTGTTCTGGTTATTTTGAAATATTGTGCTCCTTCAACAAAACGTTACTGCCAGCTGTTCAGATGAAAAATGTTTCCCTTAGGGTCACTCAGTCACATTACCTTTACTCTAGGATCCACATGCAGATAAGAAAAAGAGTATTCTTTCCTCTGTGATGTGACGTTATACGCTCATTTTGCAGCTTGTAGGTCAGAACACTGGACCTGAAAGTTTTGGGTCTCTGGAGTTTTCTCCCAAGTCTTGAGAATTAAGTATCTTAGAATATCCTTTTCCCAATATTCTGAATGCCGCAGATGGTGAATGTCATTTGAGCTTTCTTAGTAAGCTTGAGCTAAAAAGGCGTTTCTATTGGAATCCATCATCAAAGCAAAACACAGGAACATGCAGAAGAGAAGGTGGTGATTAAGTGTTATTGAAAGTATCCCGGCGCATCTCTTTGGATTATGAAATAACATGTGAGGAACTGGTCTCTGGTAATTTACGTGCCCATGTGTTGCTAGTAATGGAAATCTGCAACTTAGCTTTGTGTTTCCCGGCCGTTTAAGGCCGTGATTGCAGAGGTGTTTTCTGCTGGCAGGAGAGACTTCAGCAGTGGCCGCGTAGCGCAGCTGCTCGCTGCTGTTCCTCGGCCAGTGCGACCGCTCACGGGCCCGCGTGGGCAGCGGCGRTGGGAGCCCAGCCATGACAAGGCAGCCTCTCTTTGCAGAGGTGTGTGGTGCTTAGATGGTACTTTTGCTGAATATTTGACCATTGCCAGAGTCTCCTGTGAGCTTTGTTGTTGGAGCCGTCCAAACTTTTGGAAGTGTAAGGTATAAAACTACCCTTTGTACTTAAACACCGTGATTTTACTATGAGATTCTTTACAGAAGCAGTGCTTTTTAAGAGGAAGAGGTCTCATCAGTAGCAATTGGTTTAAAGAAAGTTTTTTGATTTACTTTTTTTATTTAAAGTCTTTATGTTTTTTAGCTTTGCAGTCAGTGTTTCCTTTCACTTTCTGTGGAACAGTCCAAAATTGGTAAGCTTAGGTTTTTATCGTTTTCTGGTTAACAGAATTGCTGCTAGAATTTTAGCTCTTGTTCAAATTTAACTTTTATAAGTAGTTTGAGGTTTCAGATAGTGCAAATAGGCAGAAAGAACTGGATATTATTAGAATCGTTACCACATTGGTAGCATACAGTCAGTTATCGGATATCTTCTGCTTTGTCTGCATCGATTTTACCTTCCAGTAAGCTACACAAGTTCCACAAGTCAAGACGTGCTATGTCTGGGCTACACACTGACATCAAAGTTTGCAATTTGAAATTAATAATATTATTCAAAATTACCTTGGTGCTTTTGAAAAGTTCAGCGGTAGGAACCCAGCTTTTGGCTTGCTTTGTGAGAATGCTGTGCCTGGTCTGTAGAAAATAACGGTAAAAGAGTGTTCAGGGTAACAGGTGTCGGAAGAACTTTTGTTGCGATGTGTTAGTGCTGTGGATCGGCTATTTAGCTCAGAGATAAGGAGATAAATGTCAATAATGTACGTATTTTGCTCATGATACTTGCAGCGCAGTTTACAAAACGGTAGGTGTGGGTTCTCTGCCCATGTTTTGTGGAAATCTCACTCAAAAAATCAATACAAATTGAACCACTATTCCAGGGTGTTTGAAATTGCTTGTATCYGAGAAACAAGGAACAAAACCTGTCTGAAAGACTGGGGCCGGGCAGAAATAGTTAATGGCAGACCGTAGGGATTAGTGTTAGATTCAGCCTTACTGGTCTTAATGAGCTGGAAGGAGGCGGAAACAGCCAGCTAATGATATTGACAGGCGGTATTGAAGTAAATGGGTTTGTCAACATGGGGAGAGCGAAAATGGAAAGGGACATAGGTTGGGAGTGTACAAAATACAGAGAAAGAAGAGGGAGATTTTCCCCTGCCTCCTTGGGCAGATAAAACAACCAGTATTGAGCCAGGGCCGACAGGATTTCAAGACACTTCGCTGACGAGAGTGAGAACCTTGCGATAAAGGACTGCTGCAAGCGGACAGCAGATAAATGGATTTTTTTTTTTTTGCAGATTTTATTTTAATTACCTCAGAAACATGTTGTGAAGATAAATACATTGAGGTTTACACTGCAGCTAGACTTTCTGTTGATCAGAACAATAGAAGTGTCCCCGAGATAATAACGCTTTGAGACAATAGTTAATGGTCACACTTAAATTTAAATAAAATGTTGATCGGAAAAAGCTTGAACATGTGTCGCTGGTGAAATCTGGTAGTTAAAAGTTGAACATACTTAAAGCTAGCAACTTCCTATTTTTATTTGAAAAACATTCAACTTCTGTTTTATCTTGTAGGCAACGCAGTAGCAGTTGTGCCCCTTAGGCCAAGAATTTTTCTGTATTCTGAGAGCTTTAAAGCTAGAATTGTACTGAAAGAAGAAAGGAAGGCATTTTCATAATATACTGCTTTCTGCAAACGGTCTTTCTCTTCGAGAACAGATGAAAACATGTAACAGTCATCATCGCTTTAAGTAAATAAATAATAAAATAAATAAAAATATCCACTCTCGAGCTGCCCCAAATGTAACCTCAGCTGTTACACAGCCACTGACATAGAGACTAGACTAGCAGCATTTACCAGCTGTGTGTAAGAGCTACATTGCACGTAAAGGGATTTCACATTTTATTATGTGGGAGGGATGATGTCAGTTTGGTTGATTATGCCCCTTTCAAGCTGCTGTGATAATTACCTGCTTGTTACCAGAAGTGTCGAACCCATTTTCAGTTCTTGTTTGCTTTTGCTGTCATGCCCTAATTGCTACATAATTTTGTCCCTGCCAATTACTACCTTGGAGTTGAATTTTACAGCGGAAAAGTCAAAAGAAGCAATGAAGTCATTGTTTTTTAGATCTCGGGATTTCAATAGAATATTTTATTATGCTGCAAAGTATATATTTTGTTACGCTGCAAAGTATATTGCACTCCGTGCTGCTCAGTCCTTTGAAACAGGGTGATCCCATGGCGCCCGCTGAAATCGGTAGGCTTTGGAAGGCACAACTTTCTGAGAAAGCAAGCCCCTCAATGACCTGATGGCTCTAGCATGTGCCTAGGTAGTTAAATATGCAATATGCAGAAATGAAGAAATGTGGAGCATTGATGGCTTTTTATTTTGAAAATAAATATATTTAAATGCTACATTCTCTAGAGGCATGGACTCTCAGATTTTTTCCTCCCTTTTTATCCTTTTATTCTTTCATGTACTATGTGAGTTTAATAAGTTGTCTTTGATGTAAATATTGGGTCACCTGATACAATTTTTCATACATAGTTTTCTATAAAGATAAAACGTATATGGATTTCTTAAAAGGTATTAGGCCTAGCAGTGTTTTATATCCTGATTAAAAATATCCAGTGGAATAAAACATACGATAACTGGGTTAAGGCCCGGCTAACTGACAGATAACCATTTGTGGGGGGACGACAGCTGTCATTGAATTGTTTGGGGTTTTTTGGATGGTTCTCCAGCAGTAAAGTCCTGTATTACTCAATATCTTAAACTATGATCTGGAGTAATAATTATTGCTGGTGAAATCTGTATAGGGAATGAAGAAAATGAGGAAAGGGAAGAAACRAGTGTGATTTAGATTGACCAAGCACAGTTAAGCAAAATGCACTTCAATGCAAAATAAAAAGTATAAGAAAAGGAACGCTGGCAGTTTCTATTGGGCATAGGGAGCTACAGTCCAGAAAGCAATACTTCAGAAAGGAATTTAAAGCGTGCGATGCTTTTAAGCTCTGTTTATGGCATAGATGAGACTGGCTGCTCCCTACTTAATGTGGTTCTAATAGCCACGATTAAAAGACTGAACTATTGAGGGAAATTCACAAAAAAAGACCATAAGTTATAGAAAGCTTGAAGAAAATTGCTTTTGAGCACCTTTAACTTTCTCACCAATCTGTTCAGTTTGGGGAGGGAGAGGAGGAAATAATCCAAACCCTAAAACTAAGAAGTAACTTCATGACAGTGCATAAATATCTCCAGAGGAGAAAATGTTGAGTACTTCAGGGTTCCCTAACGTAGCAGGACAAGGTAGGACAAGAGCCAGCAGCTGAAAGCTGAAACCAGAGGAATTCACATAGGAAAGGAGCACGGATTCGTAACAGGGAAAAAAACTGCAAAGGGAGCGGCAAAGTGAATGCCTTTCTGGAAGACAGGCTTTAATCAATTAGTTATTGAGCAATATTTATGGATATTAGTCAATGGTAAAGGTTCTGGTATTGTGTTCAGTGAGTCTGTGAGCAATCTGACCTTAATATTGATAGTACCTGTTAACAGCTTTTTAATAGCTGATGTATTAAATGTTGGACATCTTTATGTGGGGTAGAAGATTCTTTTTAAATGTAATCTTTTAATTGTTGGTTGCAGAAAGCTGATTGCAAAATAAAAATGGTTTCTGGGTGAAAACAGATTCTGAGGCTCGTGGCACCCCAGCTGGAATTGTTTTATCATCTTGAAGATTCTTTGGGTACTTTGGGCAAATTTTCAGTGTGCAAAAATAAAGCAAAAAAAATCCATTTTGCAGTAGTGTTATTGTAACAAAAATTAATGGTTTTACTTCTGAAATGTATATATGACCAAATTGTGAACTAGACCCTATTCTGCCCTGTCATACCACGATGGCACTTTGGTAAGTTGGAGTAGCCTTAGGGCTGCTCTAAGTGACGCCTAGTCATATGTACTTCCTTTGGCTGTGTCATCTCTGCACGCAGTTGCAAATATGGCTGTTAGAGAGCTGCTCTGCCAGCTTTCTAATACTTGCAGCTTCTGAAAGGTTTGATTATGGTCATTTTTGAGGCTACTGTATGCCTCCTGAGTAGCACTAAGCTTTTAATGTTAATTAGAAGCATGTGTGTGTATGTAAAATGCAAGTGGAAATAAAATTATAAATATCTAAGGAGCTGTCATTCCAGAAGGTCTCTGCTCAGAAAAGATTAAATTAAGTAAATATACAAATTATCTCATTATAAATCAGCCTCAGTATCATTTTTTATGATCTCCGCTACTATTTTTCTGGTGGCTTCTGGAAAAAAAGTTATGAAGCTAGTGGTTCAGATTGCAGTTTYCAAACGCTTTAGGTTAGCGTGGCTCACATTGTCCCTGAAAGAAGCTGCCACTCTCATTACTCTCTGTCCTCCTTCTCTAGCTGCTCTTCCCTGTCACTGCACTTTTCCCTTGCTGATACCAGGACAAACTTTTGTGGACCCTTCCCATGAATGAGATCGAATAACAATCTGGATGAAAATTAGCTGTGTTTTGCTGGGTATATATTCAACTCAATGTTAATTCTTAAACTTTTTATTTTTAACATTCTTCTTCTGTCTTCAGGTCAGCCTTGTTTGAATCTTGAATAATTGGGCATTTTCCCCCTCCTTGAACAGAAACTCTGGAAAGTAATTACCTATTACCTTAAAACCACATTTCCTTATCTGCTAAAACTGAGGAAGTCTGTGGAACTGGAAATGAGCTGCAGAACTTTCAACTTGCCCAAGTAAACGGAGTGAGCGTACCTCTTGTGTGCCCTTGGGCGACAGCCTCCAAGGAACTTGACCTGGAGGTATCGTTTGGTCCTCTTGGATGGCTTCCATTGTAGTAGCCGCTGTAACAATGTTCACTGGATACCTGCTCCTGTCATGTGACACAGAGCCAGTTTGGTTTATAACTCTGACCTGTATCGTATGATATAGGCTAAGCAGTAAGTCATTCTTCTGCTAGCGCTTCTGTCCCAGCCCGAGAGCGGGGGGTGTGAAGGGGGTGTTCAGACAGCAGAACTTCTCCAGCTCAGGTGCTGGAAAACTCATCTGATTTTTTTTTATTTTTGTGTTTCTTTAAAGGTATTTTATAAAGAAATGAAGGAATAACAGTTTTTAAAGAAAAATATAGTGAATTTATATATCTAACCTTCATTGGTAGAAGACTAGCATAGAAAAAAAAAAAGAAAGATTGATTTGGGTTGTGGTGTATTTCTCAAATACAGACAGGAGTGAAATTCTGAGAATACTGGTATACTGCAATAAATCCTCATCCCAAATGAGACGATAATTTAACATTCCCCTGAACAAAAAATTAGAAGTTCTTTATTATAATAATCTGGGTGTTATTTTTAGCCTGTTTGTGATTGTCAGAAGTCAAACCAGTGTCTCGAGGTGAGAAGAATCCTCTTCAGGGACACACAGAAGTGATGGACAGTCCTGATTAGCAGAATGCAGCATTTCAGCCTTGCCCAAACCCCTAGAGATTGATGCCTGTTTATACCGAAGCTTTTAAACATGTTTAAAGACTTATATTAGTTGTGACTGTGCTTTGGAGTGTGCTTGTTATGTGACTTCTTTTGTTGTTTATATTTCACAGTAGTGTTTTAGGAGTTTTATTTACTCTGGTATAAAAATAGCTTCTGTGATCTGGCTTTTAGGATTTACTTCTAGTTTGAAAACAATTTTATTACAAGAAAAACATTTCATCTGAATTATATATTTAGACTGATACCCATCTGATTACATTACCCATTTTCTTTTTACGTCTATTTTTATTCTTTTGAGGTTTTCTAAGTGTTCTGGATAAGGTTTAATGGATTTTTAATTAGTGAGCAGATCTTGTGTTTTTTCCCGTTGGCTTCCCTAGGTTTAGCAGTTTTATTGAAAGAGAAATATTTCATAATACTTGTTGACATTATTTGAAATAAAAATGCATTTCTGTATAAGGAGTACTAAAGGTGCTAACAGATGGATAAAATATGTGGCGATATGACGTTCATTTCTGTTGATTTTTATGTCTGAATCCATTTCAGATTGGTAATGACAAACTGTAGTTAACATGCATAATTTTCCTTATATGTTATCCATTAATCTGGGTGTTATTAAGACAGGTTTCCTACACCAGTTAATTCCACCTAATTTGTTTTAAGCCAGCATCTTGCATAAAAGCTGATTATTTATAACATTTTGGGTGCTGGCAGGCCTTATCATGTCTTGATCCTTCTAGGTGAAGCTTAAATACATGTTAGGAGGAACCAGTAGGGAAAAGACATCACCATTACTGGTATTTTTACATATAGCTTGTTCATCTCCTGCTGTAAACACAGAAAATCGGGTGAAATTGGAAGGTGGGCACCTTTCTCAGAACATCTTTTTGTAACACACATCTAAGGGACAAACAGTTTTCTGTGATATCAGTGGGATAAGGAATACTTCAAAAGCATAAGAATGAGTATTTTCCATGTACTTTACAGGAAGAAAGATTTGTGGTTGCTATTAGGTCTCAAGAAATTAGCAAAATCATTATGAGACAAAAGAGACTGAACTTCGTTAGATGAGAGAGCGTGAGATGTTCTGAGATGGCTGTATAGCTGTCTGGCTTGATTTGAGATCTGGAAGCCTCTCGAAACCGTGTCGTGTGAGTGGGATTTAGTCTGTGTTACAGAAATTGAAATAATAGTACAGTATTGGCATTCAGGTTTTTGACTATCGTAGCTAAATTAGCAATGTATAAAAGCAATGGTTAGAGCATTTTATGATCATTGTATGTGGACTTACTATGATTAAAAATATATTTTTGAGTTAAAACTATTGGAAATTTAGGGTACCAGATCATTCAGTTGTTTGTATACCTACACTATGTGCATCTGGTGTCACTGCATGCAGCACAGTCTGCACCAGCACTAAATATATCCAGTGACAATATTTAGTGTAGGCAGACAAATGTAATTAGAACAAATCTTCACAATCTTGCTGCAGTAAGACTGTTCATTAGTGGTGTTAAAATTACAAAAATCTGCTTAAAGAGACCAAAACTTCATGAAGTTCCAATAATTAGCAGTTGTTGCTCGGGTGTGATGACTTAGTTATATCAAATTTTGTATGAGACCTTGAAGTCACCAAACATGACCATTACAGTCGTTAATGTGTTGTCACCTTTATTCAGAACACAGTAGCAGTCAAACCCATAGCAGATAGTTGGATAATTCTTAGTTCTGAAGAAAGAAAAGAACTTGGTCCCATTGTGGGTAAAAAAAATTTTTGGTGTCACTACTGTCACAAGATGGGAAAAGTTAAAACTTCCCATAGCAGTCGTTATGGAGAAAAAATTCTTGTATTATGATGTAAATGAAATGCTTATACTTACAAGAAAAGACAGTGTTTCCAGTGTCCCCTGCGGTAGCCTCTTTTGATACAATTTTGTTTACTTTAAACAAGGGCCGGAGCAGTGTGGACAAATAGAGAATTTCTGAGGTTGCAGGCACACATGCGAAGTCCTTGCAGAGGTTAGATTCCTGTCTTTGACAGTGCCGGTAATGGCTCAGCTGATAACGTTGCCATATTTAATAATCGTTGCTTGTAAGAGCAACATGTCAAAGCGTTCAGCGCTCTTGATAGCATTATTACAGCAAATTCATCAAAGAGCCTCGCATTAACTGCTGTCTGTAGGCATCACAAGAATATAGCCATTAGCAAGTCTAGCGCCAGGGAGAGACGCAGAAGTAGATGGAGGTTGAGAGCATGCCGATAGCTCTACCTTTAGTAGCTGATGCTCCTGACTATTTGTCAGATTTGGTTCCAGAAGAGGTTTTAAAAAATTGCACGGGTGCTAAAATGGTGGTATGTTGTTTTGAATCAATTTGGTAGTGAATACAGTTAAGCACGTTGGTCGCAAATCTGTAAAGGAAGTACTTGCTACAAAAATGCAAATATGTAACTCATCGCAAGGTTATAAATGCATCATAAATTTTTTGCGATACTGCTTTTGAAATTTGTATAATGATTGAGGTCTGCATGTTCTGTATTACAGAACTGAACCTTTAAAGCTGCAAGTCTGCCGATGAAACTATATATCAATGGGAATGTAGTTCTTGAGAAATAAATGTTCAAAGCTTACAAAGCTGAAAGAACTTGTAGCAATTCTTGCTGCTGTATATCGCTGAGTTAATATGACAGATATTTGATTAAGAGTAATTTTAGTTCACAGATTTTTATAGATGTCTGCACAGGCAGTTTGACAGTAGTAAAAAGAAATCTGAAAGCCTTTTTGATGATTTCTCACTTCATTATTTAGAAATGGCTCCAAATCCGAACAGTCTGTACACATAGGTCAGTCAACCTGGTTTCACACTTACAGAATCAAACTTGAATTTTCTCATGTAATGCTGTCACAAAAAAATTATCCAGAAGTACAAATTCAGGGTAGGAGCCCTAGCCTCGATATTTCCATCCTGACTTGGCTATAGCCGAGCTGTGACTCTGTAGATACTGTATTGGCTCATGTGAAATATTTGTTGTTTTGCAACTGTTACCAATAACAACCCCTCCCATGTTGGTCCCTGCTGCGCTCCGTCCCCGTGCCCCTTCCCTCCGCCCCCTCCAGTTGTTAACCAAAAAGGATGACAAGCTGGGGAGAAGATGCCATGGTCTCCTTAATACGGCTCTGTTTGAGCTAGGACAGGTTGATCCTCAGCTGCTTTATCTTTTGCAGGAACAGTTCTAGACTCAACAACTGTGTAAGCCTGTAGGGAAGAGCAGAGAAAATACTGAAGACAGTCACTTTGGGCAGACCAGCCTCATCATGCGACGCAGGGTAGCTTCAGGCTCCTGGACCTGGTGGTCTTCTGCAAAATCGAGTTCAGGTTTTTCAGCGATGTCTGAGAGAAATCAGTTAGTAATTATGTTTGATTTGGGTGGACAGTTTTGATGAATGTCTCCTGGCAGTGCATCCTAATTGCCTTTTCCCAGCCTCCCATGGAAAGTAATTTTCCTGGGCACCTCCAGTATAGGTTTGAGAGCCCATTTAGAACAGTTAACTATGCAAGAACACTTGAAGATTCAGGAAAAACAAACTTCACATTTACTTAAAACGGTAATTCATTTGGCCTTTAAATTGTAGTTAAGTGTGCAATACAAATTCTTGTTGACGTGGGACGTTTTACTCAAAACCTGTCTGGAGACGGCTTTTTTCTTCAAGAGCTCTGCATGCATCATTCCATTTTCTTTGTATTAGCTTACTTCTTATAACAGTGACTGTACTCCAGGATAAAAGCAAAGATGCAGCCACAGTATTCAGTACACAGCATCTTTGCAGGGCTCCTATTTGCATTTCTTTCAACAGTGTAGGATATCTTTGAGAAATCTCCCTTTCGGAGGGCAGTAGTGGAAATGTTTAGATAAGAATTGTTATTCATAGAGAGGAGCCTGGGTTCTTTCTGTGTTTTTTCTCAGACATCTCTGATCTCAAAGGCGATAATATTTTTTATGTTGTATGTTCAGTGCTCTCGATGCTAACTGTAAAAAATATAAAAGTGAAAGAAGTTTCAGCTCTGAACATATTACAGCCTGGCTGGATGAATAATGTTGAAYGAGTGAATAACATTCTTTAAATTGTTACTGGTTAAAGGACGTGTTAGCTGAGAAGTTGCAATGTTTTGTTTTTAAACATAAACCGTGTCATTTTTCTTTGATGTAGTAGTTAATGAAAAGATTATGATGGTTTCTTTAAACTGGAAGTATTGAGTGGTACAGTTTTCCCTGATTGTTAGGTAAGACTAATAGGGTGTATCGAGTGTATTTTTGAGAACTCTTAATAATTCAGTTGAAGGTTGAACTGGGTTATGGTCTAGAATAAGGTTATAAGAAGTCCATTTATATAGATGTTAACAAAAATGTTTTGTTTAAGTCTTTCACACAAGCCATTTTCTCTCACTTCTGTGTATCTCTGAAAGTCAGCTTTTTCACCCTTTGGTCTCTTGGGGTGTTGCTGTTGCACCTCTTCTCCATACATTCAAGTCCTTCTGCCTTTAATACGCACATCTCTAATATAAGAAGCCAATGGGAAGAGGGTGAATGTTGAGGTCTTCTTTATAATGTATGAAATAAGATCTTGTGGAGGGCAGAAGAGCAAATACAGAAGACGTTTTCACCTGTTACTGATTGCTCAGTTAAAATCCTCTTAGGAAACTTTTAAATTGGGATCAGTTTGAAACTGGAATCAATGTAATAGTGGGAGTCCCACTCCAGGCTCATTAATGGTTAGAGCTACTGAAATTAATTCGAATTAGTTGGCTCCTACCTTGTTTCCAGAGCCATGTTATTCATTTCATGCAGACTCAGATGTAGAGTTGTCGTAACTCTTAGAGGCAGTAGAGCCTCTGCATCAAAAAGCAGAGTTCAGAGCGGGGAGGGGCGAAGGTTTCCTTGCGGGTTTCTCCCCGAATTGATTCTTGCTTGCTTGCTTTCCATGGGCTTGTTAGCTGAACCTCAGGTGTTTGAGTACATACACGAGCACAGTTAAACTTTTACAGCCAGACTTATGATTCACTGTACAGAAATACTGGGATCACGTACTCTTGCACACCTGCTAAGAGGATTCTTGGAAAGCCTGTAACAGCTTTCACTTGTGGAACTGTCACATGAACATTAATTTATTTCTAGCCATGCTCACTGCAGCACTAATTGAATCTTTTTATAAATCATTCCTGTACCATCTTTCCGGGTAGGGCTGTGGACAGATGTTCATTTAACAAGACATCTGTGGTGGTTTAGCATGGTACTGTAGCCCAGATGTTACATCTTTTTTAAGGTTATTGGCCTTGTTTTATGTATTTAGTACCACCGCTGCGCTCAGCACGCTGCAGAGCAGAGGAAGGAAGATTATTTCTGCCCCAAACAATTTAGAGGTTGTGGCCTTTGAGAAGGAGGATGGAGCTCTGGAGTGGTTCATGTGAACACGTTCTCATAAGCCTGAAACGAGAGCAGCTGGATTAGCRCGGTATTTTCAGTGGGTGGTTTGAACAAATTGTCATGTGATTTTGTTGGTAGCAAATTACAGAGGACTTGCAGGAACTGTTGTCTGGCAATAGCTTCTGGGTAATCATAAACTAGCAGCCTGGCCGCGATGAGGGCCTTAAGGATAGTAGCGTCTTCAGCTATTCCATGTGCTTCCAGAAGTTATCGGCCCGTAGCCTTACTAATGACGACCTTGGGGAAAGAATAAGATCCAAGATACACTTTTGACCTGTATTGTACTCATAAGGTTAAGGTCCTGTTGCAGGCATGTATGTATTTAAAAAAAAAAAAAAAAAAGTATGTGGCCACCGGCAGGCGAATAGGACACGTTTCCCTTTTACCCTGGGGTCTCCGTCCATGCTGCTCTCTCTGCAGTTTCGCAGAAGCTGATGGTGGTGCTTGGCGCTCTTACCCTGTTAATGAAGTCAGCAAAGCCCTGAAACAACCTCAAGGAGGTTTTCCTCCCAGTGCAAACGGAATACCTAATGATACACGGCGCTGTAGAAAAGTGTGTGTGTGTGTGGGGGGGGGGTCCCTGTGTGCTAAATTTGATTAGTTGCTTACACTGGGTAAAATTATGAATCTTTGTTTACTGCGGCGTAAAGACAGAGATTAATAAAAGGAGTTAGCTAAGAAATCTAACTGATGACAGCTTTAGGAGTAGGTCACAAAGCATTTTGGTAAATGACTCCATTTTATGTAAATATGAGTAAAATTATTGCAGATAGTAATTACGTTCAACTGGAATCCTATTTATGTAGATACAACTGTATTTTTTTTATTTTACCGACTGCTTCATGCAATGCAAAATGTGCTCGAAACGCTTTTTACGAAACTGCATTTTTTTTCAATAGATCTGTTCTTTTAAACGTAAATAGATGTGGTTTTGTTTTTTTCCCCCTTCTAAATTGAACTCTGTTGTAGGAAAGAGACAGGTGAGAGAGGCCGTCGCAGAAAGCTTGGCAGCTGCTCAGCCTGTCTGTGGAGCCCGCTGCCTGTCGTCCTCACTAACGCTTACTGCTGTTCTCTTGCCCTCCTTGCTGCCCGGGCTGTGCCTCTACGTTTTGTTCTGGCTTCGCAAGCAGTGTGCAAGGTGGCTCGTCCGGGGGTGCTCGGCTCGTACAGCAGCTTGCTGAAGGGCTTGGGGAGTGTGCGGTGATGCARAGAAGAATGATGCTTCTAGTAAGAAAGTTTAGCGTAAGGCTTACAAACACCTAAAGCAGGATGGAGGTTGTAGTGGTCAGCGCGGCAACTGTGGCTTGGTGCTGCCTGGCCATGCAGGAGCGAAGGATAAATAACCACGTGCTTTAGCTCCGTAGCTGTGTTAAGGCAGCAAACCCTGGGGCACCGCTGCCAAGGGRCAGGCCCCCCTCCTGCTTGCCCCGGCAGCCCTTCCTTGGGTCAGTAGAAGCGCTTGTGCCGGCTGCAGGCCTCAGAAGCTGATCTGGGTTCAAAGCGACCCCAAAAAAAAGGATTCTCGGCTGGGGTCGGTGTGCAGCTGCTGGCRGAGGAAGGCAGGTCTGGGCGCAGGAGAGCGTGCTGGGGTGGGAGGGACTGGGCTGCCTGTCCCAGCAGCAGCCCTGAGCTGGGGTGGAAGAACATGCAACTGTTTGCTTGCTTTTGCTTTTTGGTTAAGTTTATAGCAGAAATACTTGTTACTCCCTCTTTGAGGAAGAGTATTGCCTACAAAAATCCAAAGTCTGCGTGAAACTCAGACCCAAGCTACCTAAATTTGGCCTGTTTCTAGTTTCTTTATGGTGGTATTTGGGACGAGGCTGTTGCTTGAAAACTGAATGCAGCACATGAAAATGTGAATGTACYGTTCCAAGAAGAGTGGGAGTATTGCAAAGTGTGGGAAGGGCTTGCTGACCGCTGTCGTTCTCTCAACGATATGCAGTCGGTGATTTAAGACACCCACTGGGCTGCCTATCTCAAATCCATACATACGAACTAACCTGTTTTCTGACCTATTTGTCACCCAAAAGATTAAACTCCCTAGAAGGCTTCTCAGTGAGCAAAGGTTTGGGTTTTAGTTATGTTAGTAGTCTAGGGAGAGAGAGTCAGATCCCAAGAGTAGGACAAAATTGTTTGCTTTTTTCCACTTTATCTAAAGGGGAGTGGAATAAGTGGATTGAAAAAAAAAAAAAGTTATGGGCTTTGGCAGAGGAAAATTTAGTGTTATGCAAACCAGACAAAACTATTATGCAACAAAAGTATTAAATAAAACGTATTAAATTTATTTATTAAAAGTAACATGAAACAATCCATTCTTATTATGAACATCGATTGTAACAATTAGATATACTGTATGGCCTTTTCAAATGGGATTTTCTGTGGAAATATTAAATTATAGTTGCCAGTACAGTGTATATTTTAATGTTTTGTAACTTGAATTATTTTTTTCTGAAGCCAAACACAATTTTTTTTGAGTATCAAATCTCTTCTGATGATTGTGAAATGAAGGTAATGAACAAAAAAAAGTTAAAAATCTAATCCAGCTTTCTGTTCTAATAGCTTTATTTGAATCTGGCACAGCATTATGAAGGCTTTTTGCAGAATATTTCTGAGGGGAGAATGATGACGACACGCAGTGGAGGGGGGATGGTAAGAAAAAAACAGATGTGGTTATATCTTATGCTGAAAAGGAGCAATTATGTTTAATTAGTTGAAGCCTGTGATTTTTCCTTGATGTTAAATAAGTTACTAAAATATAGTAGGGAATTCAAGGAGTGAATACTGCTTGTGTTTAAAAAAAAAAAAAGTTTAAACGTGCTTTGTGAGGTACTTCAGTGTTTAACATATTAAATGTAGCTGTAATATAATATCCAAAGCTGTACGTAAATTTTTAAGTTTACATTATTTGGGGGTAGTTGGTAGGCAAGTAGCCAGGGTAGGGTTTAGAAGCGGCCCCCCCTGGTCGGTACGTTGGGTTTGGTGAAGCTTTTGAGCATCCCTGCATCCCGCCCAGGGGCTGCCTGCCGCAGGCTCTGCATTCTCGTCCCTGCCCTCGGAGTGCCGGCCGAAGTGCCGGGCTGCTCTGAAGGACTACAAGAAACGTAGTATTTAAACTTAAACGGTTCTGTTTTCTCACTGCCTGTATTGTTTTTCTAAGTATTAAAAGTTGTACTTTTTCTTGGCCTTTCTTGTTCTTCAGCTGTGCTGCACGAATCTGTTCTACCTAACGAGCGTGATATTCTGTTTGCGTTACTCCTTCCTCTCGTTACGGATGGTAATTAATCGGTATTACAGTTTCAGACAGGCCACTGAGAGAAGCGGTGGTGTCCTGCCGGCCCGGATACGTGTGCGCCTTCCGGGCAGCTCAGTGATTCCCGCGCGTGTGTGCGGGTGGGGTGACGCGTGGGGCGGTTTCGTTTGGTAGCTCTGCAGTTTATCCTGCTTTAGGTATTTGTGCCACGTCTGTTTTGGAGAACTGCCCTGGAAGCTTGTGGAGTGGCAAATCCTGAAGCGGATGCAGGCTCCTCTCTGTTCTTATAATACTGTTATTTTGMGAGCTACGTGTATGGTATCTCTCCTTGCGGATAAGGAGGCAAGGCCAAAGATAACCGCCTTATCCCTAGGGCTGCCGTTGCTCCCACGTTCCTCAGCACTGTCCCAAACCGGTTCGTAGGGAGGCCAAAAAGATAAAGGTCCCTYTCTCCTCCTGTCTCTTCTCACTTTCCTCTTTTCCCTCATTCATTCCTTTGTAAATTGAGTGGCTTGTTTCAGGCTTTAGTTTTCACCTTATTTTAATCTTTTTTTTTCCTCCTCTATGGAGACAAGACTGCTCCCAACTCAGTTAGAAGGGATCTTGGTAGGCGTTGCAAACACTCGCACTAGCAGGAGAACAGCAAAGTCTAGGCTCAAAGATGATAGTCTCCCCAAGGTTTTTGCGCATTGCCACCTTAGATCCACGCGTGCCAAAGGCATGGCATGGCACAGTGTACTCCTTAGCTAGTTTCGCAGATTGGGTTCTCGGGTAATGCTCTGCTGGATTTAAGTATTTTAACAGAATGTCCAAAAAAAAGGAAATGCTCTTTTGGAAGGATTTAATCGCTTCAAAAAAAATTTCCCCCCTCATAGAACCGAACCCAAAGCTTTCAGAGCTTTCCGTGCAAGAGGAAATGGAGCGGTTTCGTCTTCGGGGGGCAAGCTGGGGGCCGCTGGGGTTGCCTGGCTCCTGTCCTGAGCCAGCGCGTGTTGGTTGGGTGARTGGTTGCCTGGGAGCTCGGGGACTCTGCGACTGCTGCGATGCCCCAAACTGCTAAGAACTTGTGTATTTGCAACRAGAAGCTCCCAGGGTCTCTCCGGCTTTCTGTCAGCGTGCCAGGCGGCTTGCCAAGTAGCCTGCAGATTTGGGCGGCGAGGTGCCAAGCTCTTGGCTCCCTCTGCAGTGGGCCGCTGAACAGCTGGCGGCCTGGCAGCGGGGGCCCCGCGGCAGCCCACCCCGCTGGGCGCTGCAGAGCCAGCCGGAGAGGAAAGGCTGCGGTTTGCGGCCCAAACCTGGCGGCCTTCTGTCGCACCTTGGTTGGAATTGAAACAACCGCCAGGTATTTTGGTTTTAATGCGCTGTTACAGCTTTATGACTTTTTTTCAATGTGACAACATCTAGCCATCTCTAGTCTGCAATTCATAACATTTTTTTTGAAGGTGTCAAAATTGTTATTTCACTAAAAATAATAATACGTGTTTCAATTTAATTGCTTCAGCATTATTGTTATCCTCTAGAAATTTCCTCCAAGGATGCTCAGAATGGCTTAGTGTGTGTTTTGTAGTGTACGTAACTACTGGCCAGATTTCAGATTGTGTTCCCTCTAATATCCCTGTAGTTATCTCCTCTGTAATGAAAAAATGCGGAGCAAACAGGACAGTCATATCTTAAAATCTTGCTGATTTAATTTATTTTTTGATCAGTAGAAGTATGCGATTGAACTTTTCATATAATAATCACAGGACTTACAGGGTCAACTGCTGATTAAAGGGTACTCTGAGTTTATTACTTTAAACAGGAAGAAAGGGGAGGAAACTGGATTTTTACAAGACTCATAAATCACTGGTTAACTTAAGTGTTAATAATTATTCCTCAATATGAAATGATTTTAATCCTGGATAAATTTAAACTGGGAGTACTTTTAAAAATTTAAAAACAATGTTCCTTTCTTATGTTTGTAGGCCTCGGAGTAGAGGAAAAACTGCAGTGGAGGATGAAGACAGTATGGATGGTTTGGAGGCAGCAGAAACAGAAAACACTGTGGAAACAGGTAATGAGAATATAGTATTGATACTGTCTGATTATTGTTTCTCTCTCAGAAATTAATTATGCAGGACCTTGGTAGACAAGAAATATTTCTTTTTTTAATCTGATAGTACAAGACCTGCATTTAGACAGATATAAAAAAAAATGCCATGTCTTATTGCTTTTAAATAGTGTAATAGGAGAGTCCTCCCTACTGTAAATATCTAGTGGCTCTTCTTCTGTTTTTGTAAGTCTATATTTAACAAAAATAAAACCTGTGAAGCAGTAGCTGCTGTTTTTAGAATACCTGCCAAAATACAGTATTACTGACCTGTATCTATAGCTATCTAAAGCAGATTATACCAAAGCAATAGCTAGGATAACCTAATGTTAATGCTTCCTACTGCTGCTTAGGAAACAGAAAATAAATCTCTGTTCTCGCTTTTGTGAATATTTGTTATGATAGTACCAAAATGCCTCAGTTACCCGAGGGATCTCATTCTCCTGGACTGAGCACTGTTACAACAGTTGGTAAATTCTTTTCTGGAGGGTTAGGAGTCTAGAGAGACAAGCAGATGAGCTAAAATGTAAGATAAAGGCCTTGGTGAAGAGCTGCCATCTCTCTGCCAGGCCCGTGTCTGTAGCCGCTTGCCTCTTTTTAACCAGGGACAGAATAGAAGTAGAGGGATGAAACCTGCATTGAGCCATGACTGCTTGGCGGGAGTTTGTAGGCTTGACGGAAATAAGCCTTAAAAAGATACTGAGACATAAGAAGTTATAAATTTAATTAGGTAACTGTATATGTGTAACGAGCAAAGTGGAGGAAAGCACAGATACACTGAAGGAAGAAGCTGGCCATCGGGGGGCAATCGCACAGGAGTGCCGGCTGAGTTCAGGTGCGTGTGATTGCACCAAGAGGTGAGCGACGCTAAGTAAAGGCAGTGAAGCTGTCAAGTCCTTAAATACGAAACAAGAATCTGTGCTTAGTGTAGGCGTACAGGGAGAAGTAGTAGAGGACCTCCAAGGAGCTATTTTTGCACAACATTTTATGTAGACCACAGGGGAATAGGGTTGCAATAGTTAAAGCTGTATAAGAGGAGGCTGAAATCCTCAAGTGGCTGGAGGATGAGCTTTGACTGTGTGTGCTGGTCTCTTGCCTCTCACTTGTCAGAAGCTGAACAGTGTTGGCTGAGAAGGCTTTGCGCCCAAGGCTGTAGGCTACAGAGAGTGTCATGAGTGTTTAATCACTACTCATGTTTAATTTAAGCATTGTTAATGGCTTGTGGAGGGAGTCTGCTTTAAAGGTTAACACAAGGATGTTCCATCATTTTATTCTCTCAGTTGTTTTTCTGCCACTGGTACTAAGCGGCTGGTCATAGTGAGCTTGGACGGTCTTGCCCAGCTTCTACAAGTAGGTGATTACCAGTGATTAAAGTTGAAACTGAAAAGCTGCAGCAGGTATTTGCCTGTAGAAAAGGAGTAGGGTAGAGGAGGGCGAGGCTTAACTGCATCTTGTGTTCCATTTGCTACTCTTCCCATCCCCTATTCTAGAAATAGTCCTATGAAAATTGGCGAAGGGGAAAGAAATTGTGGTTATACGTGTTAAGTTTTTATATATTTTTAAGGTGTTAAAAAAAAMCACCAACAAAAGAAACTCCAACTGAACGACTGCTGGTACACTACTTTTTAGGGAATTTAGTAAAAGCTGTGTTGTTTTGGCTTTACATTTCATTATTAACAAAGTTCTTCAGCACCCAGAGATCTGAGAATATGTTTTACTTTGGACTAGAAAGGGGCATGGAGGATTATTTGTAAGACTCCAAAAGGAAACGGAGATAAAAGTCTCTCCATTTCCCTTCATAAAAACCATCCTCACTGTCACAGAGGACAGACTCATTCCTAAAGGCCTGTGCGGGGAGCGGCGGAGCACTGTGCTAGGAGTCCCCGATAGCCGCAGCCTCTGCTGGGTCACTTCAGCGCTGAGCCCAAGATGACGTTACGCACTGTTCTCCTAAGGATCTCTGCAAATATCTCCTCGCTGCACTTCACCTTGTGGATGTGCCAGCTGAGGCTCACTGCACGGTATAGCTGTGCCCTTCCTTTCGGCACTGAGAAAAGAAACCTGGTAGAAACACACAGAAATGTGCCTGAAATCTGACTTGAACAAGGGGGACCAAAATGTACTTGAAAGCACGTTATCGCGCTGAGCAATTTGATAGAGACACAATTGCAATTAAGTGATTTTGAAAGTTCARCGTCATTGCACTTGGTAGAGCTTTAATCGTATTAAGTGCTGCTTCTAAAACATTTCTAAGTACTTATCTGTATTAATAATAGTGTCGGAGAAGGAGCAATCCCAGGCTTTTGCTCCCTATCAAACTGTGTGTTAATCAAATCGAAGCGTATCTGTCCTCCATTGTTTGTGAGTTTTTGGTTTGACCAAAAACATTTTCCATTCTGTTTTCTTGCAAATAGTGGACTTGCCAACAGTTTGCTGTAGTGGCTGGCAAACCAAAACATAATATAGTAATATTACAAAATTCAGAATGAGGTCATATGAACAGAAAAGACTTTTGATGTGTGTCTTCTCACATATTTCAAGTTGCCATATTTCTGGGTATTGAGAATAGTCAGGAATTCTTCTACTGTGTGGGGTTTTTTTGTTTGGTTGGGTTTGGGGGATGGGTTTTCTTTCTTTTTTTTTTTATGGAGTCTGGCATAATGGTGCCCTCTCATGAAGATTATTTTAATAAAAATGAGAAAAATTCATATTATTAATATTGTGCTCGGTATAATGAGCGCTACTTGTAGACAAGGGAGTAATGCAGGAGGAATGAGAACTTTCCTCGCAGGGAGAAAAGAAGGAGATGCCCRTGTAATCTCAGGAATAAAAGTGGCATTTGCTAGCTATCAGATCCTTTGTAGGGAAAAAAGGAAATGTAAGTACTAAACGCAGTTTCTATTCAAAATGTTGGCCAAAATGTTTTTGTTCCCCTCAAAAAGAGGGGGTAGGGGGAGGCAGAAGTTCTTCCTGAAATGGCTGTTTAGTAATGCTAAGGCATGGCCATTTTAATTGCAGTCCAGGAAACATCTGAAGAAAGAAATAATATAATAAATATGTCCTGGTAAGATTTCTGTAGGCTTGGTGGCTCTTCGTTATAACTGGACACTTGGCTTCTGCTTCTGTTTTCATCTTCTATTAAATTCAGCATTCAAATTCTGCATTGAACTTGACTGAAACTGAATTCTTTCTGTTAATCCTTCAATTATTCTCTCTCCTTTTTCAGAACACTTGTAAAACATCCAGCTCTTCCTTTAATCCGTAATTCTTCCTGTCTGTGTCACATAAAAATACTGGGATTCAGATTCTGATCTGGGAGAAAACACAATGAAATAAGTTTACTGTAACTGTTGAGTCTCTTGGGAAGCTCATAATAAATCCATCAGGAATTCTGTTTACTCTCAGTACCACGTCAACAAATTCTCGAAATAAATTAATAATTACTAACATTTGCTTACCTCCCCATAATGTTTGGAGACGTCAGAAGTGATAAAACATATGTAGCAATCTAGATGATTTTATTAACCAGTAGTTCCTTGCCCTGCGTTATCATCAGACCCAGTGACATTATCTGGCCAGTTGCTTTCTTGCTGGACTTAGCTTAATAACGTCCTGAAGATAAGTCTTCCTCCAGTTATCCTYTTTTGTCTCTGGACCAAGCACAGAAGAACCAGAGCAAACATTTCTCAGTTAAAGGAAGTTTGTCTGTGTACAAGCTGCTASGGAATTTTGGACCAGTTCAGGATCTTGTTGGTTTTGAAGCACCCTGAATAACCACCTTTCCGGAGAAATTTCTTGTATTATCATTAGGGAAAGTACCCTCGTGCTTTGTAACTGCGTGAACTGCACTGAGCACAGCTTGCCACGAAGACAAAAAAACAAACAAACAAACAAACAAAAAAAAAACCCCCACACCTGGGAGAAATCCTGGTTTGGGGAAATCAATGGCAAAAACTCTCTTCAATTTGCTACCACCAAAGATTAACCTTTTGAAATCCATCTTGGCCTTTTCAGGCACATACTTAGGCCTCATCAGAATACTAATTATCACTTCTAAAATTAATGAAAGCACAAGAAAGGACATCACTGGTGCCATTGCCTGTAGGTTACATTTGTTCATAAATATTTTGGGCAAATATGTGCTTAAAAATGCATTTAAATATGTTTTAAAGCAATTAATACTCCCTGTACTCATACAAAACATCTGTTTTCGGAGATCCCTTTTTTAGTTAGGCAGCTGTCTCCTACCTGTCCAGTCACTGGAAGAACTAGCAGAACCAAAATATCCTGTTATTATTAGAAGTACCTTATTGTTTTTCTTCATATTATGGTATTTGTTTGCGATAAGGAAACCAAATGCGACAGGAAGTTACTTGGTGTTTGCATTTAAATCTTCACAGGCTTAGTTGATAATAGCATTATAATCGTACGCACTTAAAGTAGGTCATTTAGAAAATTGTGATTTTTGCCTTCTGACTGATGACCTGTATGCCAGATGTTTTGTGTCTTTATTTTGTAGTTGATGCAAGTAAATTCAAATTTCACTGAGTTTCTCATTGTGGAAGCTATTTCTGAAATGCAACTTTTTTTTTCTTTGCTTATTTATTTTCTTCAATACTACTTTAGCAATTTTGGTGTCAAACTAGGCTTTGCTAAACATAACCAACAGGTTTTTGAAGGAGTTTTCAAGGACCCCGGAACATTCAAACTCCACTTCCTAACGTTACTGCTGATGTGTCGGTAGTGATACGAGAGGGGAACTTGTGCTGACGTTATCAGTGAAATACAGTGAAATGGTCCACAACTTCACGTTTGTACCTTGTGCGTCACGTGCTCTTTTCCTCATTGGGAATGGCGCTGTTCTGTTTAGGTTTTAGTTTTATGGATCTGTCTTTTTTCGGTAATAACGTTGTGTTCAGGCTGACTCTCCAGTCCGATAGGAGGAGTGCTAGAAAAATTCAGATCCCGGTCCTGCCAAATTAAAATCGCAGTTTCAAGCAGGTTGCTGCTGGCGTCCCGCAGGGACCTGCCCTGGGAACCATTTTCTAGATCAGGTACAAAAAGTGAAGTGGAGAAATGAGCTGGTGACAACCGAGTTGTTCACCCACCTGCAAAGCACTGAAGAAAGACCATAGAGAACTGAGTGACTGGGCACTAAAACTCAGCGAGAGTGTATGGGAAGTAGCATGCAGGGGGAAGTGACCATCCGAAATTTGTACCGAGAGAAGCTGGCTCTCAGGTAGCCAGTGTCACCTGAGCTAAGCGTTACTAGAGTTCTTCTGAGAATTGCAATATCTAGTATAAGTCAGAGAAGCAGATCAAATTTTAGGAAATGCTAGCAAAGTAATAAGAAAACGCAGCATCGCTGTGGTTTTTTACTGCTGCTTTATAACTCCATGGCATGACTGTATATTAAGTGCTGTGTGCAGTTCTGTTTCCCCTTTTCAAAAAAGGACAGGCTGTAATTGGGAAAGTATAGGAAAGGCCACCAAGTACGGTAAAAATTATATAATAGCTTCTTTGTGGGGAACAGCGAGGTTACAAGGCTTCAGCCTGAAATGATACGGCTGAGGAGGAATTTAATAGGCTTCCACAAAATGGTGAGTGGCCTGGAGGAAACCAGCAGGGAATGATGATTCATTCCGTTCTGTGACACAAAACTGAGGGACGTCGAAGRCAATGTTGGGTCGTGTTCAGGGCATAAAGGTAGGTGCTTTCGCTCACAGCACGTACTTGCATTACAGAGCTCATTGCTACTGGATGCTGTGGCAGGGAAAAGCTTAGGAGAGTTTCAGGAAAGAAACCTGAACAAATTCACGGGACACGATCGGATGAGCGCTAGTGAACGGCACTTCCAGCGTAGGCAGCTCCTTGCTCACGGATCACTCGTAGCTGCTTATCCAGAACCTGAAATGGTGTGTTTGGAATGACCTGAATCACAGTTTAAATGGTCCGAAATAGAAAAATATCTGCTTATTTTATGCCAGCTAGAAAATACACAAAATTTCTTCTRTATAAAGTGTATTTAATAAATAGAAATTCTGTTTGAATGACAACTGTTAAAATACACCCTGAAATATACCAAAAAGAGTAAATACAGGTTTTCTTCTTGTCCCATATGGTAACTATCACAGTAAGTAAATCAGTGTTATGCCCTTCAAATAGGGGGAAAAACAGATATTTGGGGATCTTTTAAATGAAAATACAGCATTTGCAACAGGTGGGGAAAAACTACCTCTGATGTGTTTGTTATCTGAATAGCATTTAAGAATGTCAATTTAAAATGAAGAAGATGTGCCTCTGTCTATAGAGATTGGTTCTTGCAATGATTTTTCTTGTCACACTCAAACTGCAGTATGTTTTCTCCCTCTCTCTCCCATGGTTGTGTTTTTAGCATGGAAGAACATGCGGCTACAACCTTTCTGAAGCCCGAGTAATGGCAGTGGCTGTTAGCACCCACCTCCTTCTGTGTGTCTTTAAATACCGTTTGCTTTGGCTCTGCGGTGTCCTGAGTGCTTGCTGGTGATGTGCATAGGACTGGTTAGCCACAGCATCTCGGTTTGTTTCCATATTCTCAGCTGCTAAACCTATACATGCAAAGTTTCAGCGTCTGAAAGATTTCTCTGTGTGTATGATTGCTGCACTGCCAGTCCCTGTTCCTGGGGTGCCGGGGGGAGAGGAAGCGATGCGGCAGCGTTGCTATTAAATTGTGTCCTGGGCAGTAACAGAGTTAAGCGCTGTGACTAGTGGAGACGTGTTTTGTTCATAAGTTGGGGAAGAAAATGAAACTTGATAGTGTATAGTACTAGATAGGCATTTTAAATTCATAGTTTAAATTCTCTGTTTAAGACTTCTTTTTGTGTAGTTGCTACACTGTCAGGGTTTATTCATCTGTCTGAACTGCTTCCGCAAACTAGAGCGTTTTGGAGTTACTTGTGCTCTTGTAGACCTCTGCAAGGCTGCGTAAAACACCTTGTCATGCTAGGTGTTTTTTGCAGCAGTAATACCCCTTTTTTGTGCAACGGTTACAATTGCATCTGCTAGTAAAATCTTGTTACTCCCTCTTGCAGAAGGTCTAGATTAGCAACAGGTGAGACCACTGGAATATCCCTGCAGTATTTGCTGATACTGGTACATCCCAGCCTGTAATACCTTCTCTTCTTGTTGAAGTTGGAGGCTCGTAGCATTGCTGTGTTGTCTGCCGAAGGAGAAGCAGGTCTGACAGTAGACTCCCAACCACTAAATTGGTTGAATAGTCAAATCGTTGTATCTCAACAGCAGTGGAATGTCTATTTTATGTTTRTTATAGCTGTCTTGACTTATTTTCATGGTAATTGCATACTAATCTAACAGTATTTTAAGAGCTGGTTTTTTTGTTTTTTTTTTTTTTAGCAAAAGTCTTACAGTGTTTTCAGTTGTTGACTTGGAAAATAGTTGTACCCTTCTTTCTAACTTTCGGTACACAGGTATCTTTTCAGCGCCCTATTGCCATAGCAGACACACTTCCATCTCCCTGCCTGACTGCGCGTTTACCCTAGTGGCTTGCAGAATAGCGTCCTTTGATTACTAGAAACCAGAAAAGGGTTGTTTGTAGTAAAAGAGCAGATTAGACCTTTAGTCAGTGTTGCTTCATCGCTCTTGCTTCATCGTGTCCGCAAAGAAAACTGTGATAACGTAACGCGATTCCAGCCCTCGCTCGCCTCCGCTGTGGCCCAAGCAGACACGGGACAGCCATCAAGGGAAGCAGCGCCCCCCAGGAGCGCTCGCAAAACGCTGGCGGTTTGGCCCGTGGGTCTGCCTGGCACGTACCTCTCGCCTTAACCTCTCTGCAGGCATCTGAAGATAGACCAGGAGAAGAGGAAATTGTCAGCATGTTCTGCAGATAGTAAGATATAAGTAGGGGAACCCAGCTAGTGTGGTTGGAAAGGGGTTAATACAAGAAATCGKCTGAGAATTGTACGTATTTATTACTGTCTTTGAGTATTCACTATATTCTCCTCTAGGAAGAAGAATAAAAATAATCATTATGGGAAGGAATTTTTGAATGCTTAAAATACAGAACCTTTTTAGAGATTTTTCTCATGTGAAAATTTTCAATTGACTTTTGAAGTACTGTAAACCCTAAAACCTGTCTTTTCTACTTAAAGCCCAATGTGTACGTTTTACTTCAGGAGAAGGTGGTGAAAGCGTTAATTAAAAGAGAAATTTTATAAACATGCTTTAAATCTTCCTAATTCCAGTGGCTTTCCTGAATATCTGTCCCCTGTCTATGCAATTTTTTTCTAACACATTACTTAAGTTGTAACGCTTACGGAAGCCTTGGCCCTTCTGATGGCTCGTTTGGACAGGAACTGCTAAGCAGAAGCCTGGGCCCACGGTGCTGCTAGCTGCTTGTTCCAGTGTCGCGGGAAAGTGCCTCTTTACATCGTGTCATGGGMTTTGTACAAGTGTTGCTAGACCTCAGTCTATGTGCAATTTGATAAGCTGATATTTATCTTGCATCTAGGTGTACTGGTACTTTACTCCTTGTGCTTTGGGGGATTTCTTTTAATGTTCTTAAGAAAAGAAAGCCCTTCTGTCCTCACTAATCAGGTGGGGAGGCATGATTACTGTAATTATCTTTAATTAAATTTTTTAAATTTCATGTTTGCCTGTTTTAATAGAGTAAATTAACTTTAAAATAAAAAAGAACTTACAGATGGGAATTGTGCAATCAARTTTTTTCAGTTCTCAGTTCCCTCCCTGACTTGTATGTGGCCAAGACCTTAACTGTGACAGAAGCGGTCATGAAAATAGAATRCAAAACAAAGTCTTATATATGAATCTGCAAATGAGCTTCACATTTTTTAATCATTCATGGTTCCTCAATTGCCAGAAACTTCAAAGTAGGATGCCATAACCAAGTCTGATGAACATTCATTAAATACAGCGAAAAGCAGTTCACGTATCGTGCCAGATGCTTCAAGAGCATCCCGGAGGCAGYGATAACAGTACATGGGGCACCTTTCCCATGCCAGTGCTGGACTCCTGTGTCGTCGGAGTCTTGCTCCTGACACGTTCTCTCTGCTCTTCTGCAGGTTTCCTTTAGGAAAACCTGTTCTTTGCCTCTCATTTCTTTCACAGAGTTAGTGTGGCATACACCGCTGATATAAATGTTACTTTCATCATGTTTTCTGAGCACCATGTTTTCAGTCTTCCACCAGCATATTGAGAGACAGTTTGGTTATTGCAGAGACAGCAGTGGAGGTGATGTTTATCTCATTTAGTATAATTTGGGTCCTTTCTTTTGGGAAGCAAACAGCGGGGGGAAAAAATCACCATAAGGATATAAGCTCATATAGTTGTACTGTGTAATGAAACAATCTGTCTTCTCGTGRAGTCCAGAATTCTTGAGGATGAGCTGGTGTGCATGAACTTTGCCTCTCTGGTGGCATGGATGTGGCAGGCCRTTAACATATAATGAAATGAAAGCTGGCAAAGTGTGAATGACTTTTCCATACTTGAAAGTCCTGCAGGCAAAAAATAAAGCAAAGTTCCTCTCACAGAGTTTAACTAGGTGGGATAAACACTACAAAGATGGATCAGCAGCAAGGCCGTGATTTCTGGTGGTCTTCTGTGAGCTTTTCACGTGCGAATGTCCTAGGCTGTGCARTGGGTTCTGGTTTTAGTGATTTGGGCTCTGCCCATCTTACAGGTGTTTATAAATTCTACAAAAAATGCTGTGCTCCTTCCAGAACATTTAACAGCTCTTCTCTAATACATAATATAATGGAATTTATACTTTCAGTTGAAGCTGTATTTATAATGTTTTGGGCACAAAACTGCTCTTCAGATCCGGCATACCCTGAAAACTAATGACAGGTTGCTCTGAAAGGTTCAGCTGGACACTGGCTGTTTCAGGAATCCCAGTCCAGGAATGATCGTAGGGATTGTGTGTTCAGACTTGCCAAACGCTAAGGGGTTTTTTTGCATGGAGCCTTTTACTTTTCCAAGGAATATATTCCCAGCAGGATATTTATTTAGTGTAAAATGATTGTCCAGCATTTTTTCAGGATAGGCTGGTGGGCTGGTCCTAAAGCAAGCCATTTGGCCTTGTGACAGGTTGTCACTTTTGGACCATTATTCAGACATATGTTACTGAATAGTTTAAATATGTGAAGCAATTCCAGTTTACACCAGCTGAATATCTGGCACACCCACTCTTGTACAGGAATTTCTTATGCTCTTTTCTTARTTTCATGGTTCTCTTAAAATATGTTTGAGATGCCTTCATTGAGGGTTTTAAGCATTATACATTGTATTCCTAAAAGAGTTCACTCTAGGTTAAACAATAACTTTACTTCCWTCTTGGTGCATCAAACAAGAAAGATTTGCCCTTCTCCATCTGCTCTGGCAGGCATTTAATTTTAATATTACAGACCAAGGAATGCTCTCCTAAAGTTGCAGTTTTATGATCTAAGGATTTTCCTCTTTCATTGTTCTTTTAAATAAAGTTAAAGCTTGTAGCAGCTTTTAGTGCTTGCCCACCCAATCTCACAGATTCTTCTACCCTTCCATTTCTCYACTTGAATCATTTATGCTATGCAGTACTTGACTGTCTTCTGAAATGTTTGACTTTTTTTGAGAAGTGAGTGTATCCTGTTTTCTGCATAAATCATCTAAATCATCTGTTGCTTTGCTCTGTTTGGATTTATTTGAAAGTGCTGCATGCATTGACCTCTCGGCTCAAACCCGTGTTCGCTGGAAGTTTTAAGTAGTATGTGGCGTGTGACGCAGCCACGGTGGTGTGAACACTGACAGAGGGAGGCCATAGTGTCTTCAGCTAGATTAAGAACATCTGCCAGAGCCCTGAGATTTTAATATTATTTAGGTTTCAAAATCAAGGGATGGAGGAGTGCGGAAATACCAGATTTGATTGCCTCCACAGCCTTGACCAGCTCCCCTGTGCCTGTGCATCCCGATATGTTCTTAATGGCACATTGCAGCGTTTTCCCAGCAAATACCTGACTTGCTCGGTACAAAGGATGGAACCAGATGGGAACAGAATTTAGGTTGCACAGACACTGACAACTTGCTGCTTCGTGTTTCTGAGCAGAAACAAACTTTCTAGATGARTAGAAGCAGTATCAGTTGCAGATGCGTGTATTTCTGTCTAACTAATCAAAATTAAAAGGATGCTGCAAAAACTGCTTATATTCCAGCACTTCAGCATGAATTTTAGGCTGGCATAAACCACTTCCTTCCATCCTCACCTCCTCAACCTTGTGCCAGCGTGGGGCTAGTGTAATGAAGCAATGAACTAGTGCAGGGAATTGGATCAAAGCTAAAACTAATCTGGGAGAAGAAAGGTTAATTATAACCCAGATTATTGTAGTCACCCTGTTGATTGTTCTGGGATGAAAGAGCAGGYGCACGAGAGGAGATGAGGGGAGAACAAGAGCTGCTTTTGGCAGCCCTGCGAGCTTATGCTTGCTGAAAACGYGTGTAAAACTGCAACCTCATACGAAAAGGTGGTCATTTAACAACACTCCTCCTGCTCCGTTTCTCATTACTTGTTGAACCCTAAACTAAAGAGTTCACTATCAATATGCTGTGTTATATAAAGAACTTGATAAGCATTCACTTCCATGCTTTAGTTAGATGTGACAGGTGACATTTTCCCACTCTTTAATTCGTTGTGTTTAATAAAATAGTTACATGGATTGATCTGTATATAAATAAAATGCATGTTTGCATCACAAGAGAAAGYTTACAGCTCTGGTTTTTATAGTCAAAAGAATATAACTCATAACCTTTTTCCATTTTTTTTTTTAAACAGAAGTCAAAGAGCAATCTGCAGAAGAGGATGCCCAGACTGAAGTGGACAGCACCAAGCAGCTAACACCAGTTCTTCAGCGCTCAGTATCTGAGGAGTCTGCAAGCTCCACTGCCTCTGTTGGCGTCGAAGCTAAAACCAGGTGAGTGGGCGAGGAGACGGATGCTGAGTCAGGGGCAGGGGCAGGGCTCGGACTTGAGCAACGGGGCGCGCCGTGCTCCAAGCGCAGGCTGGGGACACGCTGCTCCTGCTTTGAAGCATTAGCGGCAGCCTGGCTCGGCGGCAGCTGCTGCGTTTGAGGCTGATGGCTTAATTAGCGTAGGGGGAGATCAAGGTGAAAAGCACGTTTCTTGAGTGCTGTCTTCAGACTGCACTGGAAAACCCTAGAATTGCGGTATAGTAACTGTTTAATTTAGAACATGTGAGTGAAAGGAGAGAAAATATGATTACTGAGGTCTTCTTGCTGAGAAAATGATGTATTAACAAATCCATATAAAAATTATTTCTGAAGTTTCTGTTTGTACTTATATATTTTCAGGAACAAAATAAAAAAATCCCCTGTCATCTATACTATCTTTTTCCCTATTTCAGAATTTATGATATAGAAATTAATGTTTGTATTTTTGTTCTCAATTTTTAGTCAATATAAATTACCCCAAAAGCAGTGAAAGTACCAATTATGTGATATGAAGAAAACCAAAACGCACTGTGTGTGATCACTGTTGAAACTGTACCACAGAATTCTGGCAGAACTTCTCCATTTAAGCCCTTATACAGCTTTTAACCCCATACAGGTCTGTTCTGCTGCAGAGATTGCTGTTACCAGTTTTGGGATAGTTTCRGGTATAATGGTATTTTGACAGATTTGGAGAGAATAATCTTAGTGATTTTGCTTTCTTTCAACCTGTTCCCCATACACAAAAACTTACTTCATCTACTTGCTTTGTTTATCATTTTCATATTTTAGAGGTTCACAATAGTTTCCAATAGATATTTTCCTTTTTGCTGAGAGTTTCAGTAAAGTAAATCTTGTGTGTATACTTTGGAATTAAATACACAMAACTTGTTTTTAATGGAATTTTCCTAAGCCAGTATTAAACTGCAGTAAATATATATAGCAATTTGAACTGAACAGGTGTTTTGGTTCTTTATTTTATCCTGTTTAGGGTCATTTGCAAGAGTTGTTCTTAGTGCCGTTTCATCTGCTCTCTGCGTTTCTCAAGGCTACTATATTGCTGTTATCATGAGTAGTTGATTACAGTGTTTTCCCTAGCCATAAACTTGTTTTTTACAAGCTAGACAACAGTCAGCCCAGAAAACTGCTGCATGATTCTGAACCAGGCCTTGTTCGCACTCAAGTTGTTAATCCTGCTAATGGAAAGTGTAGATTTTGATTAGTTGAGATTGAAAGGATATTACGGGTGCAATTCTTTCACAAAAAAGCTAAATGCTACTAATTTTCTAATTAAAATAATAAAGATCAGACCCTGTCTCTGATATTTTGGAAGGAAATGTATTAAGGGACGTGAAACAGATAACTGGGAGTCAGAGGTTTCTCAGATTCCAGATAGTTCTGGTTTGAGATTTGGATGCAGAATTGGTATCATGTTAGTTGCAGAAGTGGTTGATGTCCTCCTAACAACAGAAAAAAAATAGATGTCAGGTTTTCTGGCACCACATCGTGAATCCTAATGGAAGAAGGCCACTTCTGCTCTGTGTCTTCTTGACCTATCGTCTRTATCGTTGTCGGGGACATGGTGTTGCCGCATCTGTCGTGCCTCGCAGGGGCAGAAGGACGGGATTCTGAGTGACTCGACTCCGTCCTTAGGAGGAAGGACAGTGCGTGAAACAGCATGCACGGAAGGCTTTGGAGGCTCTTGGGTTGTGGTGGCGAGGGAACGTATCAAGGTTCAGGATCAAGTGTGACTCCATGGAGACTTGAAGCCTGTAACTTGGGGAGACTGTTCTGAGGCTGGTTTCCATGTTAGTCACGCTCATCGGTTTCATCGCTTGTTGTATAAGCTTTTCTGCTTCTATCATGTAGTGTAAGTAACTTGATCCAATGGAAATGTTTATATATTTAGAAAAAAATTGATAAGTGAGGCATAGGAAAATTATGGAAGTGTATTGCAACAGACCATGCAGCAATTGCCTAGAACACAAAAGCAGCAGAGCCTCTACCGGAAGTAGATGCAGATGTGGGTAGAGTTACTTTTGCATCCCCTTTTTCAGTAAACAGTCGACTGTGAGACACTTCTGGCTTTCAATCTTTGATAGTAAAGATAAAGGAGTTAAGGAGAAGAATGGCACATGGGGCGTAAAATGAAGTCTTTTGCTAAACTGAATAATTTCCTATTGAAACATAGTAATTATGACGCAGGTAGGATGCATCACAACTGGGATGGGCAGATTTCAGTAGGTGAGAAATTAGTCAAAGCTGTTACTCGTGTGGTATTTTTTTCTGATCCCTCTTGAGGCTGAGGGTAAATAAGAACATCCAAGAGGAAGGTGATTGAGAAGATGGTCAGTTTTGGATCGTTTCTGAGGTGCACAGAACAGAGCGGGATATGCACGCATGGGAGTCCAAGAGAACTAACTGCTAACTGCAAATCGGAGGGGAGAAGATTTAAAAACAGATTTAGGATTAGTACTAAAAAAGCAATGTGCTAAAGCCATTAAAATAAACAGTAGCTGAGCCATAGTGGGGTAAGGTAGGCTGAAAGGGGAGAGTGAGTGAGTGTGTGTGTGTGTGTGTGTACGTGCGTGCGCACGGGCTTAGAAGTAATGAGTAAATTACTGACCACAAGTGAGGAGGGGCAATAACATCAAGTAAAGATAAAGTACCCAGCCTGGCAGTGATAAAAGTAGCGCTGCCAGCTCTATATATTATGAGTGTCATGGTTTTGGGAGCCTTTTCCTTTGTTTCTTCCCTTTTTCTTTTTGTAAGCTTTGTGAGAAACTTCTGTCAGCCCAGGACTTATGGCTGAGCAGAATCCAGCTTCTTCGGAAGGAATCTGCTGCCTGCAGAGCGCAGGGGAAGTGCAGCCCGTGGGGCAGGCAAGCAGCCAGAACCCGGCTGTGGCTTCCAGCAGAGCCCACTGCGACCTTCCTCCTCCGTTTCCCACATTGTCAACTCCAAGCATTAAAAGCTCATGAGAATGGCCTTAAAAGCATGATTTAACAGAAACACAAAACTCCTTTGGATTCATTTTATTTTCCTTGTACTTTCTGAGACTGTAAATTGCATTAATTGCATGTTTTCAGTCTTTTTGCCGTAATCAGGAAGACCATACATTCTTAAACAAGTAGAGGCTTGGATTTTCATACATTTGTTTGTTTGTTTGTTTGTTTGTTTTAGTAGTCTGGTCTGCTAAATATCTGCTCATGTGAGACTGTCAGTAAAACTACAGGAAAAAATGGCAACAAACCTACCTGCTTTCCTTTGTAATTGAAGAAAGTGCCTCTGTTTCATTACAGCCCAGTCACACCATTCCCCCTTATTTGGTTGTTGCTGCTGCTAAGATCAAATCTGGAGTCTGGAGATAGAGGGATGGGGTGCTTTATTTCATAGAAAAGAAGTGGTTGGTGAATATCTGCTGGTTGTGTGAACAGAGAAAACAAGGTGTCCAGTGAAAAAGCAGCAGTGGCCTTCTTTATCTTTGTTCTTCATCAGTTTTTTTTTAATCTTCAAAGGAAGAGCATTACAAAACTCCTTGCAACACTCAGTAGAAAAAGAAATTGTGGAGAGGCATAGAGATTAGATAATCTAGACAGAATAACACTGCACTGAGGGCAAGAGAACCTAGATCTTTAGTCAGGAGAGAGTTGGATTTAATATACAGAAATGTGTTAAAATTTTTAAAGTTGCAAAGTCAAATACATGTTTTAGGAAATAGCAGAATTAAGTTTATTTATGAAACTAATTATTTTCTTTCATCCACATGTATTATGATACAGTTCGTAGTTTTATGTGAATGCGTCTCTGCAAGACTTCTTCCTGCAGAGAATGGACCTGATTGAGGCATGAAACAAGGCTGTCGAAATCATTGCATACTTTCCTTTTAGCCTTTTAACTTTCAGACCTAGATCCATGCAAGGGTTTACAATATTCTCCTCTGAAGTCACTGTTTGACTTCTCCATCTACAAAGTGGAGATATCACTCCTTTGTGTTGCAAAACTAAATTGCTTAAGAGTAGTGAAATATTTAGGCATTTTATTAATGGCCAGTCAAGGCTGGAGTGAAATTACTAATTCTGCTTCCAGGACACAATTTGAATGTTGTCAGTAGATAAAGACTAAAGACAACACACTGAAAAATGAGCAAAAGTTAAATATTTACTGGTTGTCCATCCTCTTCATTTCATACATTGACTAGGGAAATGGTCTTGAGATAAATGTGATGATTGATCATTCTTAAAGGACTTCTGTCTCAGATTCAGAGGGCAGGAAGGGACCTTTGGAAGTTGTCTAGTTTACCTCCTTATTCCAAGGGTGGATCTCTTCATCTGTCATTCCTGACAGAAGTTTGTATAAACTGTTCTTAAATGTTCAATAATAAAAATTCCAGATCTTCACTAAACAGTCTTTTCCAATCGCTTCCTTGCTTTTACTGTTGGAATCACTTTCCTAAGGCCTAACCCAAATTTTCCTCATCCCGAGTTTAGCCCATTACTACTTGTTCCATCTGCCAAAGATATGGAGGATAGATAACTTCCTTCATCTTTGCAGAAGACTGTTAGTTTATTTCCCCAGCGCACTCTACTTCAGAACAAAAATTGGAAATTTGTTCATGCTTTCTTTATAGATCCTGTTTCCCTGAGCTCTGCTTATTCTCACCGTTTTGAGTTCCTCTGAGCAGTCCACAGCTTTCTTGATGGACAGAATGCACGTTGCACAAAGGAGGCCTAAGGAAGGTTTCACAGGCAGCTCTAATTATGACATTTTCTTTAGTTGTATGATTGACGTTGTGACCTTAATGATTTTGTGGTGCTTTCCTGTAGAACTTACCACTATTAAAAAAAAAAAAAAAGAAGTCTCATGTGACATTTGGCACTCATGAATCATTAGCCAGGTTGAAGCCTTTTAGAGCTGTTGCAGAGTCCTTCACTACTCGAGTTATACTGTTACGTAAGATGGTCCAACTGTGACAACCACATTTAGAAATATCCCCTGCCCCATGTGAGCAGGTTCCCCAGGTGTGAGGAGTCGCCCTTTCAGCCTCTGCTTGCCTCTCACAGATGGATGGGTTTAGGCAGTTTGTTTCTCTCTCCCATCCTACTCAGATTGCCTCTCTCCACTGGTTTCTGCCCAGTTGCTCACACGCAGCTGCCCAGCACTTGTGGGCAGCAAGCCTAGCTCTGGCAGGTCAGATCTGTTTGCTCTTTGGACAGATGTTCTTTCCTCTGAGACATGGCATTCAGACAGATGGAGGCATCCCATGGCCTGAGTTTCATATCTGGCGCTCTGTCAGACCATGCTGAAGAACTGATAGCGGTTCTTGTTACACAGCTGCTCATGTAGACCAAGCTAAGGAGTGGATGAGATGCTTTGTCAGATGGTTTCACAGGTACATGCTGATGAAAAACTATGGTAAGAGTCTGGAAGCTTTAGTTCCAGTCCAGTGTTTAGTGAGTACGTAGCGCTGTGTCCATTTCTTCTAAGTTGGACCTTTTCTGTATTTCTCCCTCCAGCCTGTCTTTGTCAGACTCTTTTCTTCCTTCATGTTGCTCACTCCTCATCATATTCCCATTCTCCTTGCTTTTCCAAGCCTAGTTTCAGTGTCCTATCTGTTGCAGTTTCCTCTTTTTCGGTTCTTTAATCTGTGTTCTCCTCACCCCCACCTCCACAGTCTCCCAGACAGATGTTTGTCACATGATACTTCTTCTCACCTCTTTTTTTATTATCTTGTTCATTTTTCTAGTCAACCGAGGCTGTGTTCTTTTCCTGTTTGTTTTGGCTTTCTGTATGATCTGTGTTATTCCCAACAGTCGCTTGTCCTGTTTCTTCCATCACCTCTCATTTCACTTGTGCGTTAGGTCCTCTGTCTTGCCTTGCCCATTTTTTCATAATTCCTTTCTTAGGTTCCGCTTCAAGTCTCAAAACTTACTTTCCTGCTTCTTCCTCCTCCATTGCTCTACATAAAATTTGAGATTCATATCTGAATTGGCAGACAGACGACTGATGGAAAGTACAGCCAATTTAAATATATTGCCAGACAAACCCTGGACTTGCAGCAGAGCCATTAACTGTAGCTGCAGAGATGATCCCCATGAGTCTCTCTAACCTTTGGCTGAAGCGTGTTCGTTCACAGTGTAAGGATGCTGCGTATGGAGTCTGCTTTCACCTGCAAACTGAGAAAATAGAGCGTGCTTAGTGAAGAGGCAGTTTTTGAGCTTGTAGCTTTGATGTGTCAAAGCTTTGCTTGAGCACATATGATCTACTTGGTAAGATTAGAAACATTTGGAAAAACAAGTTTTTACTGATTTTTTCATAGGGTTACAGAAAATGTATCTGTAATTTCAAAAACGGATGTGGTAAAACTTGAAAAGATTCACAGCGAAGCAGAAAGGGTGATCAGAGATAGGGAATAGTGTTCGTATGGAGAGCAGTTAAGTCAGCTAGAACACTTCAATCTGCAAAGGAGACGCTGGAGGAGGAAGTACTAGAGGTGTACGAAACCGTAGGTGGCGTGAGGAGGGTGGCTATTTATCGATTGTTCAGTTTCTTTTAATGCAAGAAACTGGAGGTCATCAGATGAAATTTGTAGGGGCCAGGCTCAGAGCAAGAGGATGTGATTCTTTACACAGCAGGCAGCTGTGTCGTGGAAATCCTTGCCAGGGGGTGTTACGGATTGCTATTACCTGTGTATCTGCTTATCCTATTTCTAACCCTAGCTGTATTGGTCTGGTTAGACCTTTCATCTGACCCAGAAGAGTTTTGACACAAGAACCCCAGTCTGTTGCATATCAAGTCTCTTCTGTAAATATATTCTCAAAGAAAAGATCACATAAAATTTGAATTATGCAAAGCAGCATGCTTTTCCATTCTCTAATGTGACTAAAAAATTTTGATGAGTTTTATGAAAAACAACTTTGTTTAAAGCAGCTCAGTATGTGTTAAATTTCAGCAGTTTTCTGGTGATAAGACCCAACTTAGTGTTCTCATGAAGTTGCCTGAGACGAATCTCCTAAGTGGTGCTGCCGTCTCCGTGAGGGTTAKGCAGTGCTGTGTGTTACATTTGCATTTGCCCAGACATGCAATTTGGCTTGAACAGACAGTACTTACGGGGCAYGAGGACACACTGCAGATAAAAACACAGAACTTTTTTCCTTTGGGTTTTGTCACTCACAGGTTAAATCTCCTTTTCACAAAGTTGTGTGAAGTATCACCTTTAGGTACGCTCACAGTTGTTTTCTTCTGTGCGGATTTTTTGCTACAGAGTAAGAATCAGTTCAGTTGGACATTAAAGAATGATTTCTAGATGCCCATGGAGCAGACCTTTAAATTCACTTTACTTAGCATTGTCTTTCTGATAACCCCTCCTGTATTTAGGGTATGTTAAGATATCCCAGTTGGGCTTTAAACATATGTGTAGATTAAAGCTGACACATATTGACTGTGAATAAAAGCATATTTTCCTCTCTTTTTAAATCTTAAAATGTCAGTAAAATGTGTTTTGTTGGTGATGATGCATTTACAGGGTAATGTTTGCTTTCTTTCAGATGGGAAGAGTATCGTTAGGTTGATTGTAGGGCTGAAAACTCCAACTGTGCTGATTTGAAAAAATTGGAAAGCAATTAATATCTAATGTGGTTTAATTGCTTTGTGCATTTTGAAACCGAAAAAGAAAAGTTTTAAAATGCTTCATCTGAAGTCTGTATGAACCCTCCCCCCCTTTTTTTAAAGGAATTGTACTATGTAAGCTAAATACTCATTTTTAAAACAGCTGTGTAATAGTAGAGAGTGTCAGACTACTTTAAAAGTTTAAGTTGTTTGTGATTCAATTTCCTATTGGAAGGAGAACACTCTGCATTTGAGATGTATTTAAATACAGCTTACGTCTGAGAACTTCTGCATCTTTCTCTTTGTACTGTCTTCATTTATTTTGTACTTTATATACTTCTCTGTCTTTAGTATCATTAATTCAGAGGGTGATTTATTGGTTTGGTAATGCTATATCAGTCTTAAGTTCTAATGCATTGTGTAGTGAGATTTCTCCAAAGTTTGCTTTGGTAGTTTTCCTTCAAGCCTCTTTGTTATAAATCTCCAAATTTTTATGGCAGCTCTGGAGTCTTTAGATGAAGATGGAAAGGCAGTATTCCTTAATTCCTTAAGCTTTATAATAACTTTGTGAGTAGCTCGCATGCATTAGAACTCACACTGAGGCAGACTTCTGGCATTGTTTTAACCTGGATTTTTTTTCCAGTTAAAATGCAGCTCGCAGGTCTCCCTTTGGATTCATGTAAATGGTACAATGTTGCATCTTCACTAAAGAGAAGAACAATTTTCTCTTTAAATAACACAACATAAAATGACAGTGAAGGCAAAATAGTTTGTACTTTAGTACAACTTGGCATAGCTAAGTAAATAGTGGATCCCCTGTAGTGTTTAAGTTAGCCTTTTAACATATGTTAAAACTACTAACAGTGTTAGATGGGAGATGAATTCTCAAGGCCAGTTTTCATCAGCCTACCTCATTAATCAGTATAAACGATGCTCTGAAATTCTGTTCTGCTCCCAAATGTTCCATTTCATTGTGTTAAACTAATTTTTAATGATGAAAAAAATATAAAAACATATTTTAAATTTATGCAACAACTTAGCCTACACGAGTCAAGGGTTTACACTTCACAGTTTCACCTTTCAAAAATGCTAAAATGTGTGTGAAAAAGACATCATGAAGGCATTTTCAGATGCTGAGGAAAATTATTGCATAATTCCTTAAAAGAAAAACTCATAGCAAATATCAAATGATATCCTCTTCTCTTTTTCCTACCAATGGTGATAAGAAAGCTAAGTAGGGCACAAACCACAATGAACATTTCAACCCAAAGGTTGAATGAAATAGATTTTTATTTTTGTGCTTTCCAAAATTGTGTATCTTCAGGGCAATCGTTATTGTGGCAAATGGCAGCAGTGATCATCCATGATGTAATGTGTATTGTTAAGTCTATGGTTACAGCTAATGGAGCATGTCAGAATTGCCATGCCGTGGGTTTCCTCAGATTTAATACAGTGCCTTTTCCTGTTTAAACAGCAACAACAGCCTCTGCTTTTAATAATCAGATTGTCTGAAAAGACGACTGCACAGTAGAACTGTTTTGATAATTGGTGTTCCACAGTAGGCTGGGAGGCATTTGCGAAGGGGTAGAAGAAGAGCAGCCATTGAGTTGAATTCATGAGTTCATATTTTTCGTGCTGTTATCAGGTTCTGTTTATAGGATGTTTGGGTTCATCTGTGCATGTTTTGCTGAAAGAATGGGACCTTTCAAACTTCTTTGCAGAACAGGAGGCTGTGGGATTTTCTTTAATTTCCCACCCCTTTACCGTTCAGTACTAAAAGTCTTGTACTCCTTGAAGCTTCTTACTGACAGATGTGCAGAACATAGGCCACTTGCTTTCTTCCTTGGCATTCAGCTGTCCAGAGATCCTGGAGACAGTAAGGGAATCGCAAAGGTGTGGGTGTCAGTGAAGGGATATTGGTGAAGTTACTCCTAGGAAAAGGAGGAAGGGAAATTCATTCCCCCAGCTTTATACACAGAATTGCGGATGATTGGCAGATCCCCAAATCATTGCAGATTGTCCTCAGTTCTACCCTTGTATGAAAATTAGGAAGGAGAATGAAGGTGCACATCTAATAATGTTGAGGGTCATGCTAATTCACGTGGACCAGTCTGAAGTTTTCTGCCAGTGGTGCAGCAGTCCTCTTGCAGACACATCGGTGTAGACTGGAGAGATACGGGACACCACGGAAACAAAGCGTGTTTACTTCAGGCAGTCTGCACATCTGCTTATTGTCAAGAAGTCTTGGCTGACACTGGGTACCCCAGTGCCGCTTGCCAACTCAGAAGGACCCAGGAAGAGCTTGTGCGTACTTTGGGGAGTTTAACTACAGGGGCACTTGATGATCTTGAAGTGTAGGTAATCCTGCTGCCTTATTTCTGTTAAGGAAGTTTGGGCACAGTCAATTGTACCTTGATTCCCTAAATGAATATTTGCAGGCAAGCCAGAAGATGTTTTCTGTTGTGATTTAATATTGTGCAACTAGTTGYCCAGTCCTTCGTGTGTTGAAATGAAATCCTTTGAACAGGAAAATCAGTGTTTTAGGATGAGTCCTAATGATAGTGTATTGTCGGTTGAGCGGAGGAAATAGTGACTGTTCCCCCTTCCTCCAGGATTAACTGACTCTAGGGCATTCGCTTTGCTTTTGTTGGGATGTGGATTGGGGAGGATTGTAGCATCTTAGATCCTTGTCAGGGGGTTGAGTAAGTTCTTCTTGTGGAAGAGAACATTAAGTTGATTCAGACACCTTAACGAAATAAGAACTTACAGAAGAAAATGGCTCTGGTAGAGGATGGAAATCGGCAAATTTCTTGTCAGAAAGTACATCTTGGGCACCTTGCGAGAAAGCTTGCATCTCCTCTAATGGCTTGGTAGGAGCAGACGTCAGTTGTAGACATTTGCCTTACGCCCTTTTATTCCATCTCCTTAATCCAGTTGTACGTCTGTTTGGTTTTGAACATTTTTTCTTATTGCATTGTATACGAAGAGTTGTGTGCATACAAATATATGAAAGCAGTTGGAATGAGGTGCTGTACATTAGCACTTACTGGTAATGAGCCACCTGTGGGATTTTGAAGGTTTATAAAAAGATAGAATTTGTTCTAGAAGAACTTAGGAATTAAGGTGAAATTACAAACAATGAATTTGTATTTTGGTCCAGAGCAGCATAAATATATTTTAAATGCAGTATTGGTGAGCTTGTTTGTTTTTTTTCTTAGTAACTTATAGAAAAAAGTATGATGTCATCTCTTGCTTGTTACCCTGTTTTAAATTAGTCTGTTCTGAAAATGCGCTAACTATGATAACAGCTCTGGGGCTTGATGTGAAAGGTTGCCAGTGTCTCCATTTCATCATCTTCAGTGGGAGGGCTCTGCTCGCATCGCAGGTTGAGATCCCCTGTTTGAATACYGACACACGGGAAGTAGATTCTTGAGGTACTTTCTGCTCTCCACAGATAATATAAATTAAAAAACCTACCTTCTGCCCATGCAGACATAACTTAAAATATTTCCTGAGCACCTAAGGCTGACGCGATGGAACTGGCCGCTTTGTACCTGATGACAAATGGTGACGCAAGGCGTCGAGGAGCGAGGGAAGCCGCCTTCGCTGCCGCGGTGGTGTCTGGCCTCCGGGCGCTAGCCAGGGCGCGCGCCGGCGTGCTCGTTGCTAGGTGGCGGGTACCCAGAGATTTGAAGGCCCTCTGCTTGCTCCTCCACCCCCCTTAGAAGTGAGGAACCTTTTTTATTTTTTCTTCTCCTGTTTACCTCTGACCACCGGTGTCTGGGCAGCGCCCTGAGAGCGAGCGCGCGCTGTGCCTCTCCTCTCTTCTACGCCTGCACCTGTGCGTTGGGGAGCCGGTAGCTAAGGATTCCCGCAGCCCCCTCCCTGCCGCAGGTGCTTGAGTGCCCGCTCCGGCCCTGGCCCCGGCCCCGGCTTTGCGGGCACGGTAGCCCCAGCCCCAGCCGTGTGATTGCCAACAGCCCCGCGGCCGGCCGGGATGCCAGGGCCCGCGGGTTTCCTGTGCCGCGGCTGCAGGACGCGGCCGCCAGGAGCTGTGATACGTGAGCCGTCTCTCAGACGCCAGAAAGCTCTGCATTGCCCTCGCTTTAAATGTTGGGGGGGGGGGTATTTCTCTTTTAGAAATCTTAATGTTATGATCACAATTGCTACTTCTATACTTTAAGGAAACAGTTTTGTTTATTTAGTCATAATTATCATCAAGTCTTTTATTGAGGTTTCTCAGTCCATCCTAGCGGGATATATGAATAATTATTTATTCCACTGTGGATAATCTTGTGTTTGTATCTACTGAAATTTAGATATTGTCGTGCTGCCTGTTTAAATCTCTTAAGTCTCCTCCCAGGTCTCTCTGGTCTCAACTAGTGTGAATAACTTTGCTACCCCTTTCATAGAAACCCCAGCAGCTCAGGTTTCACTGGTAGTCTTACTGGGTATACTCACTGACATACAAATAATCTTTTTTTGTTGTTGTTGTTTTATCATCTTAAAAGTCAGTTATAAAACAGCAAGTTGTACTGCTCAGCTGTAACTACTCAATTTTCCCCTTTCTTGTGCTACCTTTGTTGTTATTTTCTTTACATCTTTTTATCTTTGGGTACTTTCTTCTAAAGATTTCTGGGAAGTGTCAGATACTTCTCATCAGCTGGACTGTCCCTGTGGGTTGTGCTGCCGAATGCTGGCCCTGTGTTCACGCAGGATCGGTGAGGGACCCGTGGCCAAGGCCACGAATGCAAAGAGGGGTGTTTCTCAACAGTAGCGTGGGAGGGTATTAGTTTGAGCGCTATGGAGGGAGCCCATTTGACGTGCCCACCAATCTGCACGTGCCCAGAGGTGCGTCTGCCGTAGGGAAGGTGCCAGTCCTACCCATACAGTGCACGTGCAGGTAGGTTAAATCAAATCTAAGGGGCTTTACTGGATTCTCACTGTCTTCTGTTTAGAACTAGGACTTCCCTTTTTTAACAACTACTTCTTCTGTTACTGCTTTTACCTCACCTGCCTGAAAAGCACAGATACTCTCTATATTTTTTTCCAAGATTTAATGAATATTATGTAGAAACTTAGCCTTAAGCTTTCCTCTTTCCTCCTCCCTCCCCTGCCCAGCACAGAGTGCCCCAAACCCAAATATACCACTTTGGAGATGCACTTAAATCTATTTAAATGGGATCCACTCAAAACCAGGCCTCTACCCAAGTGCCGGATTCCCTGAGGCATCTTTTGGGGGTCTTAGGGGCATACGTATGAAGAAAAATTTCTCATTTAAGCATAAAAATGTGTTAAATGACTTTCCCTTTAAACTATTTTAATGGGAATTGCATTAGTTGCAGAAGTTCACATTTTAACTTTGTAGATATGTTTATTACAGAAATATTTTTCAGTAGCTTCCATATGATGCGACACAAGGAGTGCTGTCAGAGCTGTCATTTCAGAGCTGTTGTTATGTTACGAATGTTAAAACATAATTGCAAATGGTACAGGGATGTCTTAACGGTCCCAGTTCTGTAAATAAAAAATTATTTTTGTAAAAGTTTTAGGTATTGTATTGTTTTTTAAATGTTAAAGTAAAAAAGGATACTTGAATTTGTGTGTATCATATGCCCTGTTTTGTGTGAACATAGTCAAGCACTTTTGTGAAACAAAAAGTTCTGTTACATTACTTTAGCTGGAAAGAGTCTAGTGAATTTTGATATTTACAGTATTTGGGAGTTGCTATTGTTATAAAGGGTTAAATTGCCATGAAAGGTGACCTTTGATAGGCTGTCCTCTGCTGTTTCTCCAAAAAACGAAGTAATCATCTTCCCTTTCACAGCGAACAACTCTGCGCCTTTTGTTACTGTGGTGAACGAAGCTCATTAGGGCAAGGAGACTTAAAACAGTTCAGTCCCACTCCTGGGTACGTTATCCCATGGAAAAACCAGCCTTTAACCAAGAGCGAAGGCAGCGACAGCGCCGATGGAGCTTGCGAGAGAACTCCAAGGCAAAACTCAGTGCCGCGCAAACAACGGGGACACAAGAAGTAAGTCGGCTTCACAGTAAATAAAACTTTCTATGTGTTTTATGAAGCTCAGGAAGCATGTTTGCAAATACTGTACAGTGACAGGCAACTAACTTGCAATAGTGAACATTTCATTTTGTTCATTAATATCAATACTTTTTTTTTTTAATGCAAGCAATATAGAMACTGTCTTCCACTTTTTAGGATTGGTTTCTTCCCTCAAGTGGGAATCTTTACTCTTTAGAAGGACAAAGAAACATGTTTGTTGTAAAGCACAGATCTATTTGTGAGTTTAAAATAAATTGAAGGCAGTATGCAAAGGAATAGAAGATAACTGAATTCTGAGGCTTTGTGTATTTTGGATAGTGGGGTGACTAAAAGCCTCTGCTCATCCTCTGAAGCCTTTGCCCCTTGCATTTTTACTGCCCTTGTGAAGTGGGGCTCCTTGCGAAGGAGTTTGCTAGCCCATTAGTCACGGAGAGAGCAGGCTCCCGAGTCCCTCCTGGTAGGGTAGGTACCACCTTGGAGTAATTCTGGAGAACTGCAGGAACRCCCACAACTCCATGGTGAAGCGTTGCTGAATACACAGCGTGCACGGCGGTGGCACTTACGATGCAAGTAAATGGCAAAGCGTGTCTTTTATCTCTCTGCATGACCCATCCCATTTTTTTCATACGTATGTGGATTTTTGAGTGCCGGCTTCTGCTGCTGCCATGGTTGGCCCCGGTTTCGTTTCCGCGGCGCGGTGTTCACGGGCGACTGCGCGGCGCTGGCTGAAGCGGGGAGGTTCCCGTCGCCTCCGGCAGGGGCAGCGCGCCTTGCGCTCCGCTCCGCCCGGCCCGGCCCGGCGGGCGCTG